>NC_083340.1:121338865-121638865 GCF_019175385.1 Lycium barbarum | reverse complement strand
TCACATGCCTTATACGCTACCTTCCCCCTCCCCCCGCCCCATAAAAATACCCTACGAATGCACTTGTGGTCTCAGAATCTCCTCGGGGGCCCCGTTGACTGAGTCATCCCCCAAAACCTCCAAACTCGTAATCCAAACCAAGTCCCAAAATGCACCCAAGTTCATTGGGAACCAAACCGAATATGCACACAAGTTCTAAAAGACCATCAGGACCTCTCGAAATTGATGGATTCCTGAAAAAGATCCATTTACCCAAAAGTCAACTTTGAGTCAACCATTTTTCTCTTCTAGGCTAAATTTCTCAAAACATACCCAAATCAACTTTGATGACATCTGGAAGCATGCCAACGGTCCCTGCGGGTCAAATATGAGCTAATAAAGCTCAGAAAAGGATCAAAATGGTCAAAAACACAGTAACGGCCTAACGGGTCTTTACAGTAATGACCCATTAGGTCATTTTGGTTTTTTTCTCATTTTTGACTATTTTCCCTTGTCAACCCAACCCTTTGCTTGTTTCGGATTGTATGTAGTGGGTGTAGTTGGTACAGCTCCCGAGATAGCCAAAATATCTTAAGTTGGAAAGTTGTTAAGTTGAAGAATCTTTAAGTGTTAGGTTGACTTTAGGCATCATTGGGAGTTTTTGTGTCATTTTGGGAATTTCATCGATTCCATTAGCTTCGGAACATCGAATATAGGCTGTTTGAGTGTTCGGTTCTATTCCTGTGGGTCTTGAGGGAATTTTGGTCATTTGGTTGGAAAGTTGGTTTTTGCCGTTCGGGGTTGACTTGGTCAATGAGACCTCTTTTGGAATTTCTGAGTGTACGAGTGAGTTCATAGCACATTTTTACATGTGTTTGCATATTTGATTTGTATCGGGAGGTTCCGGGAGTGCCTCGAGATTTCGGATTGTGAGAGTCAAAAACCAAATTTTTGTTGGTTCTAGTGTGCGCACAGGCGTGAAGTTGGTTCCGCCTCTGCGGATGTGCTCCAACAAGAGGAGGCCTACAGGAGCGAGAAAATCTGGTGAGCTACCTCGCTCTGCTGCTGTGAAGATTTTCCCGCAGCAGCGAGGTCGCAGCGGCGAGGAATCCTATTCTGGTGGCTACGCCTCGGCGAGGAGTTGTTCACCGGTGTGAGCTTTGGTGCGCGGGTGCGTGAATTGCTGAATAGAATGTGCCTTTAGTGTCTTCCATCCTTAGACTATTCATTCTAAACCCTTAAGTCTTGAGAGCGATTTTGGAGAAGATTGAAGAGATTTCAATGAGAAAACCATTGGGTAAGTCTTCTAATTTGGTATTTTGATTATTTGATTATTTCCATGATCTAGGTTCATAACCCATGCTTAGAATGTTTGGATTAAAGTGGAAATGGAAGGGTTTTGGAACCTAACCTACGAATTGGGGATTTTGATAATTGAGCATGAATTAGTGATTATTTATGGATGATTTTTGGTATATGAGTTATATTGAGTGTGAGGATCATGATTCTAGGTCCAATTTACTGTTTTTGCCTTTTTGGGTTCAGAACCCTAGTTTTAGGGCTTAATTTGGGGATTTGAAATTATGTAGCAATATGGGTATTGATAGACTTGTATTCTAACATATAATCCCTATTTGACTAGACTTTGATCATTTGGAGATTGTTCGACTTGGAAAGAGGGTTTTGTGATTTGATTATCGACAGTCCAGGAAAATTGAGACCTTGCACTTTTTCTTGAACATGTGGTTGGCTAAAATAAATCTAATAAAAGGGTTATCGGTAATTAAGGGGGTTCTGATACTCGTGAGGTGACGAGCACCAGTATCGAATACCAATCATTATGTTATGGATATTTGCGCAATTTCAATTGTATAGTTGGTCAAAATTTCATGCTTTGGGCACTAGCTGGTAGAATAGTATGATCATTTGGATCTGTGATTAGGGTCTGATGCCTGTACTTTATGCCTCTTATTATCATTGCCTGTCTTATCTGTTTGTGTGCTTATCACTCATATATCCTCGTTGAAATGAAAATAAAGTAAAAGGTGAAGCCTTTATGATATAGAGAACATAATGATAGATTTCACGCTTATGTACTTGTTCTTGACTTGTGGTATGCCATATTCATACTCTATACGTATTTCATGCATACTATTTGAGGATATGACTGTGAGACTGAGGAGATCTAGTTATGGATGAGTGATGATGCTTTAGTGCATTCCGTTGACAAATGGGTCGGTCGGCTAAGAGACAGGTTATTGAGATATGATATGATGAGACCGTGATTCGAGGATTTACCGGAGCAGTGATATATGGGCTTCATAAGCCCCCCATGGTTCACGATTCGTTGACATTCGAACGTGTGTATATCGAAAGTGGAAACAGGCCATGCATTGCATTACATCTCATTCATCAATAATTTATATTGTTGTTGTGATTATTGGTATCTGATTTGTCTTATCTTGAAATCTATGTGTATGTGGGTTTAGCTGTTAATGTGATTATCTGGTATTATGGACTAATGGCAGATTATTGTGGTTGTAGTATCGTGTACCAGCCCTCGTCTCTATTCCGAGAAGTGTCAGTCAATGATGTTGCTGAGTACCCATTGTTTATTGTACTCACGCTACACTTGCTGCACCTTTTTGTGTGCAGATTTGGTCCCTACTACCAGTGGAGCTCGTGACTATGCCCACTAGAGCCTTTGCTGAGAAACCGGGGTGAGCACTATGGTTCTGGATAGATCCGGACTCTTCTCTCTCATTTACATTCTGTCTTTCTTCATTCTAGACAGTTCTATTTATGTATCTTTAGACTATTTGTACTCCTTAGTAGTCCTTGTATTTGGTGACATCAGATTTTGGGAAGATTTGTAATAACTTCTAAGTATTTTCTATTTAAGATTGTTAAGACTTGAAATTTACTTGTATGATTTAATTCCGCGTTTAGTATTTCCTTATACTTTGGGTTGTTAATGGTTTGTTTTGGCTTACTAGTACGGTGGGACTAGTGTCATCAGGACTTGGTAAATTGGGTTGTGACATGAAAGTGGTAAATCATGGTTTTGAGAATCAAGATAATGACTTTTTGATTGAGTTTTCTATATTTAGACTAATTAAGCTATGGTTGAGCCGATTTTTTAATAAAATTTTAGTTTTGCCCTTGGGGGCTCGAGGTTACCTCTTTGGGTTCATTTTTTAGTTCTAAATGAAAGTATTGCAAATATGGGTATCATTGGATTCGTTTAAACCCATAGAGTACTATTTTGACTATATTAGACCTGATCTTTCAACGAAAGTATAGTTTTTACCTTCGGGATTTGCTTACAATCAATTTTTGAGGATTAAGGTTCGTAAGACTTGAATTTGAATCAATGTGACTACTTGAATACATTATATTACATCATTCAAATAGGGTGTAAAGTTGATAAGTATGAATGAGAAAGGAAGTCTATGGAAAATTTGACTTAGTGTATGGCAATGCAATCAGAACTTTGTGATAGAAGATTGATGAGGGGGTAACTTGTGCAGTCCCAAGATGGATAATTTCATGGCATCCTTTAATAGATGAGCTATAATTGATTGATAAGAAGAAATCTTTACAAATGGAAGTTGAAGTTATAATTTCAAGGTAAGGTTATGTCCGTGGTAGTAGAATATGTCGAAGTTTTGATGGTTAGATAGTATATTTGAGTATTTCAAGTACGAATGACTTGGGAGTATTTTTGCGCGGTAAGGCACATGGATTGCAAGATTTGATACCCTTGAAATTCCAAAAGGGTTAATAAGTTATTGCTCTAAAAGTTTTATGGTTGTGAAAGGTCAAGTACGGGGCATATGCCTTACGTTGGATTGCAAGATTTGATACTCTTGAAATTGCAAAAGGGTTAATAAGTTATTGCTCTAAAAGTTTTATGGTTGTGAAAGGTCAAGTACGGGGCATATGCCTTACGTTGGAGTTGTAGGTGACGAACGAATTTAGTGAAAGTGCAAAAAGGAGAGTTCGATAAAGCTTTTCGTATTTGGGTGACTAGTGTGAGTGAATGAACATGAAGATTTAAATTCATAAAGTTTAGTTCATCAGTACTCGATTGACGACTTGGGAAAATTTTAGCTTTGAGGTTGGGGATGACAGGATGGGGTTAAGGATTCAGGAAAAACATATTAGAATGGGTCACCAGAGACTTATGGGAGGCTTACTATTCATTTTATTAAGATTTGGAAACAATTCAAGTGATTATAGAATACATTTCGGAAATGGGGCATTTTAATCGAGTCAGATCTATTCACTTAAAGCCAGGTGGCTTATGGATATATTACCAGAATTATTTATGATTACTCTAGTAACCCACTCTAAAGATTTAATGGATTTCGGTTCGGGATAGAGGAATGGCAGGTTTTCGGGAATGTTGTGGGAATTTACAATGAGTTTTGTTAATATTTTGTTTTGTTTATGGAAGCTATACGGGTAATTTTAGTGGTCTACGAGGATAATTGGTGATGTTTTGAGGTAGTAGAAATGGATATGGGAAGTCTTGGGGTGATTAGTTGATTTTTATAGATTTGGCACAGCAAGATAATTAATAGGATGATACACATAGTACATTGAGTGTTGACTCAGTATTTTTAGCTTGTCGAAACAAAATTAAGGGATTTGAAATTTACGCAATCAGCCTTGGATAAGGTCAGCTTTTTACGAAAATGCTAAGAATTGTCTCGGTACAACCACAAATTCTTTTCCGGTCAGAGAGAGTCATGATTTAGACTCTCGGTGTGCAACAACATGTTTTCTATGAATTCTTGGTCCCAAAGATGACTTTGGAAGGCGTGGAAGAAAGATAAGTTGAATCAGTATACTTTATAGGTGCATGCTTGACAATGTGTTGTGGCTTCAGCTAAACAATTGTAGCGACTATGATGATAATTATTAAAATAACCAATTGCATTCAAAGTTATAGTTATAACAAAAATCAGATATTACAAGTGGAGTCAGATCAAATGTGTGAGAATCAGACTATTGAGCTAAGTTAAAGCAATATTTGGCGGATAAAGTGAACAATCAAATTTCTATGGACTTTATGGTAGGATTACCAAGGACATTGGAAAAATTGGTGATTATTGGGTAATTGTTGTTACACCCCGTACTTTCGGAAAAGCACTTATCAAGTTTGAACATAAGTATGTTGAACTACGACTAAGTAAAACAACTTTGGCCTATAAAAGGAGAAGCAATATTAAGTATATTTTATAAGTAAAGGATGCATATAAGGAATTCCGGAAGGTCCTATAAGGAAATGAGTGGAAGAAGTGAATTAGTATGACTTTGGAAGAAGATGAGCGCTACTTTGAATGACAAGAATGAGCCAACTTGGGGAAAGAATATCTTCTAGCATATGAAGAGTTTTGAAGTAAAGAAAAAGCCTAAAATGAAGTTCATGAAGTCTATTTTCCAACGCAACAAACCGCTCGTCTATATGAAATTGGAGTAGAGAGTTATGGACGTCGTATAGTTGCGATTATAATATCGTATTGCGGGGAATCTTGGCTTGAAATCAAGGTAAATATTGAAGATATTGCGGCTCTAGTGGGAATAAGGTAAGAATCCCTCCTTATTGATATTGATTTAGGTTTATTTACGGAGATAGAACTATTAAATGGTCGTATAATGAATTAGTTGGTTGAGAAATCGAATAAACATCGTGTGGGATGTTTTATGGAGTATTTTGGTATTGATGATGATGTTTTTGATGTTAGTGTTGTTATTATTGTTGTTGGTTATTGGTATTGTGATTTCGGGCTAGAGATATAAACAGGGGAGATGCTGCCCGAATTTTGGCAGATTCTAAAGAGGTTTAATGTGAAGGCTTAAGATAAGTATACGACGATAAGCCTTACAATAGTATGAATTTTCTTGAATGTAGATAAACAAGCTTGGGAGGACAAGCGTTAGGTAGTTAAGGAGCCCAAAAGGTATGTTAAGGCTAGTCCCTTTCTTTCTAAAGGCATGATTCCCTTCGTATGCACCCATACATGTTTTCCATAACATCCTTATTCTCAAAAGTTAGATGTTCATGATTCTCAAAGTTCTTATGATACTAAAGATAGATGTTTGCTAAGATGATAATGATGATAATGACCCTATTTCTAGAAATTCCAAGGCTTATGATTTTGATGCTATCACGAGATTTTTCAGCTTATTTCATGATTTTCTTGATTTTATTCATTGTTGTTGGTCTCACCTTATGATAATTGTTCCTTCAAGGTTAGATATAGCGATGATGATTGTTCCATAACATAAATCGGAGGTTACCCACCTTACGTCACGCCGATAAAGTGGTAACTATTATTTGGGCTCTTATGGGATATGGGAAAAAGGGTGACGTTGTTATATACGCATACCACCTGATCAGTTGGTACATTATGATATCGTCCCGGATGCGGGATGCCCGGACGTGGGATATATGGTTAAATGGATCGGACCATTCGTTCTGCGACAACATATATAAGATAAAATACACAAACCCCCCCCCCCCCCAACGTATACTCGGATTAATTATGATGCACCGAACATTTGCGGGTGACCTATTACCCCCCCTGGCCTTATTTTTTCTATATTTTTGTACCCTTATTCGGCTGACGTGGCACAAAAAAAAATGATGCCCTGTTGCACAGTGGAGAGTGTTGCACACTCTCTGCCACATCGGCGCCACGTCACTGCCACATTGTTACTTTCTAAATTTCATGAAATCAATCCATTAACACAACCCATTCAATTTCAAGAAATCAATCATAAATATCCATTATCTTCTTCATTCAATCCATTATCTTCTTCTTCATTTCAAGAAATCAATAAAACCATTTTCTTCCTCTATTAACACACATACATTCAATTTCATCATCAATCATAAATATCTTTTCAAAAGATCAAGCAACCCATTTTCTTTCTCCATTAACACACATATATTCAACTCATTTGAATCTATTGTGAACAACGGTCTCCATTGGTGGGTGTTTGAGGTTTCAAACCTTGCTGCTGGAAACGTATTTAATCATCGAAATAAAGTCTGAAAAAATGAAGAACACGGCTGTCAGCCATTGTTGAAGCTCAAAGCTTCAAGTTCGAATTTTCGGGTTGCCGCAAACAAGCTCCAGTTTAGTGGGTAATATCTCAAAAGAACCGCCTCGGCGAGAGGAGTTTGAAAACTGAAATTTTGGGTTGTTTGGTTGAGATTGAAGTGTAGTTGGGGTGGATTTACAGAGCAGTTGTATGAAGAGCGTGATGAACATGGCCGCTGCCCAAAATTTGCAGAACACGAAGAATGTGTGTGTGTTAATGGAGGAAGAAAATGGGCTGAATGTGTGTGTGTTAATGGAGGAGGAAAATGGGTTGAATGTGTGTGTGTGTTAATGGAGGAAGAAAATGAGTTGAATGTGTGTGCGTATTAATGGAGGAAGAAAATGGGTTGAATGTGTGTGTGTGTGTGTTAATGGAGGAAGAAAATGGGTTGAATGTGTGTGTCTTAATGGAGGAAGAATATGAGTTGATTGATTTCTTGAAATAAAGAAGAAGAAGAAGAAGAAGAAGAAGAAGAAGAAGAAGAAGAAGAAGAAGAAGAAGAAGAAGAAGAAGAAGAAGAAGGGTTTAGTGATGAAGAAGATAAATTAATTGAGGGTTTAATGGTTAATTAGAGGCTATTAGTGTAAATATAATTAATAAAAGAAAAATCAAATGAAAAAAAGAAAGGAAAAGTGGCACCAATGTGGCAATGACGTGGCACTGACATGGCACCGATATGGCGGAGAGTGTGCAACTAGGCATCAAATTTTTTTGTGCCATGTTAGCCGAAAAACGGTACAAAATTACAGAAAAAATAAGGCTAGAGGGGTAATAGGTCGCCCGCAAAGGTTGGGTGCATCATAATTAATCCGAGTATACGTTGGGGGGTATTTGTATATTTTCTCACGTATATAATGATGATAGGATATATGGATCGGGTTGCACGTTCCACAGCAATATAATATATTTATGGATCGGGTTGCACGTTCCGGAGCGCTATTATGTTATATGTGTATTCAAAAAAAAAATTGTAAAAGGCTAAGCAGGCATGATATCTGCCTTACGAGGAAATCAGATGTGTAGGTTATCTCTTTATCTCATGTTATGTTTCATATCTTTTGTTATGTTGTTATTCATGCCTTACATACTTAGTACACTATTCGTACTGACGTCCCTTCCTGTGGACGTTGCATTCATGCCCGCAGGTTTAGGTAGCCAGACCAGCGATCCAGTCCAGTAGGCCCTCCACTCAGCTGCAGTCAGTGCGCTCCACTTGGTTCGGAGCTGCAGTCCTTTTGGTATGCTATTTTGACATGTGTATATATAAGGGTACGACGGGGCCTTGTCCTGTCTTTTCTATAATTCGTGTTCCATAGAGGTCTGTAGACAATTGTATGTAGTTGGGAAGTTATGTAGCCTTGTGGGCTCTTAATTTTGTTGTACAGCATATATAGAGGCCTAGTCGGCTTGCACTGTTATTTGCAGTACGTATGTGTATATATATATATATATGTATGTATGCTAGTTGCGAGTTCTTGTTGCATACAGCAGATAGTATAGTTCAGTTATAGTTTATATATGGGCCACCATATTGCTCAGTGACAGATGCAAGTATGAGTTTAGGGGTGCTTGGTTAGTAATAGTCGGGCACTCGTCGCGACTCATCGGCTTGGGTGGTGACAGAAGTGGTATCTGAGCAGTTCTGTCCTAGGGTTACCTACAGACCGTATCCAGTAGAGTCTTGTTTATGTGTGTGAAGTGCGCCACACTTATAAATACGAGGTTGCAGGGCATTAAGAAATCATTGACCTTTCTTCCTATCTTAGATCGTGCAATAGAGCCAGAGTCTAGGAAATATTGTTCCTGACCCTCTTTTCCTGTAGGTAAGTGCAGACTGATATAGATGAAGAGGTCGGCTTTTGATAGTGGGGGTGCAAGGAAGGCCCCCAGGGTGTACTCCGGACCACGGGAACCAGGGCAGACTAGAAGGAGTCTTAGTTACTCTATTGAGTCAGATCCTTCTAAGGATATTGAGACGACTACCCCAGAACCTATGACATCTATGGAGGAGGATCCGTCAGAGGATAGCTATGAGACGGACCCGTCTGAGGGTTCGTATGAGACACCAGTGGAGCAGGAGACTCCTGAGGCTACACCAGATTTGGCCCTTCCAGTTTCTCCTATGATGGAGCATTGCATCAGAGCAGCCGCGAGTGTAAGTGTTATGAAGTATTCTAGCCCTCTATCTTGGCCTTCAGTCAATCAGGAGCTTCCAGAGTATTCGTATCCTTCGGACTATGATGGGGTAGATGAGGATAGTCAGACGAGTAGATGGTGGGAGGTTGATGAAAGGGATATTTCACTTTACAGTCCCCAAGACCAGGATCAGTACAGGCCGGTCATAGGTATGCGGATCATACTGAAACTCTTTATGTTATGTGCGATTACTATGGGATATCATCTAATGGTCGACAATGATGGATTTTAAAGAATCAATAATTGAAGTATTCATGGGTAATTGCGACTAAGACATTTCTGTTACCATTAAGAACCCCGGGACTAGGAATAAAAAGCAGTCGCGTGTGTTGACTTGTGGTTGTGAAAAAAAAATCTAGATATTGGAAGTTCCAAAGGTTACGATAATATTCATCCCACCAAGAAAGTAAGGGATGTTTTCAACCTGGGGAAATACATTACATGATTTTATTTGGACTTTTTGTTAGAACTTCAAATTGGTTCTTTAAAAAGATACTTGATAAAAGACCATGCAGTAATAAAAAACACGGGTACGATCCTTTACCTTGATTTTTCAGACAGATGTGGTGAAGGTCACTTGACGATAGAAAAATTAGAACGATGTCGACTTATGAATAAAAGGAAAGAAGAGCAGGTGTTCAAATGGAGATTATTCATTAAGTCTATATTTTTAGAAATTCATAATCAAGGACTTAGAAAATATGCTAAGAAGTCTTACAGACTCAGACATACGAGAAATATGAGAAACTAGAATAGCCCGAGGGAAATTAGGAGAATATGAGCCTTATGATTGGGATTTTAAAAGATCGTGAGGTATGAGTCTGGCTAGCTAGGCAAAAAGAGGGGAGATGTATTAAAGCCACAGATTCAGGTCAATTTTAAATAGCATAGGGATATTTTGTAAGCAAGGCATTGATAAGCGATGTAAAAAATAACTCATGTGTGGCCATATTAAACAGTATCAATGCCCTTATGATCGATCTTACGAGATGCTAAAGGTATTAATTGAGTTGGCTAATGAAGTTAAGGTAGCAAGTGCTATAGGTAGGTTGTTACTTTTTCTCTGAATGTTAAAGTTGGATAATCATGATGTAATGATATTAGGGAGAAGAAGAATACGTGCAAATAAGAGTAAGAAGATTATGATGTCATGAGAAGAAGGGAAGCGTAAGCAAGGGAAGTATGTTGCCGGTAAGGGTTAAGTAAAAATTTCTAGCAAAGAGTCAAGGCGGTGGTAAAGGTGAAGAGCCATTCGCATAAATATCTAAAGTAAATAAGCAGGGCGGATAGAGTGTGGCAATATGTGATAAGGAGCGAATGTGAAGATCTCAGAAATAGATGTTGATAAATAAGGTTGAATGATAATAACGATGGGCATGAATATAACCTGAGAAGAATAACCAGGTTTTATGAAAGGTGTCAAGGGATTTCTGACTTTTAAGGTACGTCCGAAAGGATAAATATAAAGCCATATTGACACGTTCACTTAGAGAACGGAAAATCCCCTCCCTAAAGACGATTTTGGATTAATGGAAGGGATTCGTACTTCTAATAGAACATTCTACAATCTTAGGGCCGATGCTGTAAAATGGCAAGTGGGAAAGAGCAGTTTATCAGCAAGGGAAGTGAAGAAAGACCCTAAGGGTGAAAGTAAGAAAAGTGGACTAATGAATTGGCAAAAAGGAAGTTGGGTAACCATCAAGGACAAGAGGAAGGTTAATAGGCTAGTAAGTCTAGCCAAGAGGCAAAACCAACGATAACATGGGATAAGAGTCTTGATATGGCGTACAGAAATTCGATCATAAAGGAAATAGGATGAATGTACGAGGGATATGTATAAATATGAAGAAGTTGTAGTATCATAAAGGAAGATAAGGACTCGACGTAAGGAGAAAGAAAAGGGTATATTTTGTGAAGATTTCATAATAAGAATAGGAACTGGTTGAATATTAGAAAGACTATGATGTAGGACTGTGATGCAAACAAGTAGTTAAGAGAAATACGGGACAATATCAGCTAAGTTAATGAAAGGATGAGTCGTGGGAATGAATGGTATAGTATAAATGTATATTGAAATTGAGAACTAAGAGCAAGAAGAGTCTCAAGGATATTAGTAAAAGATAGTTATGAAGGAAGATTAAGGCTGGATGAGCTTTGTATTGTCGGATACTCCATAAGGAGTCTAACGAATTCCGATGTCATCATTGATTCATTAGCCTAGGGGACTATTAGTTATGAAAGGAAGAGGTGATCAATAAATAAAGCATCTGAATTATATCTGATATCTGTATATATTTGACTTAGTAAAAGAATTCAGTTAGCAGAAAGGACATAAGTTAAACCATACGATGAAAGGAACTTCGACATTTTATGGAATAAAGGAACTGAAGGACCACTAAAGTCAGCTAGACCACTACCAAAGAAGATTAATATTCGAATGTTACTGGTATATGAGAACATCTTTAAAACGGGGGAAGAAAAACTTCAGTTCTGAGATGAATTACAATACTCCCAAATTCAAAAGAAGGAAACATACTGGCATGAATGAGCCAAAATTTGAGGTGTACCGATATATCAAGAATTTATTAAAAGAAACAGGAATGGACTGAATACAAGTACGTTATGGGACAAATATGGGAAAGGAAGCATGACAAGATGATGAGGGGATTAGCGAATCAAAGAGAATGAGTCTTGTCAATGCGACATGTTATGTTTCTGGACTGTGGTTAGAATCGCTCGCACCGGAGAATTTTGGTTACATATAAATATGTAGTAACGTGCTCCAAGAGGTAATGAAAGGAGTAAGAAGGGTCTGCAAGCTGACCAGGAAATAAGTATAAAGGACAACCTGGATTACTAAAAAGGAAATCTTAGTACTAGAAGAGATGAAAATTTTAACAAGAGGAATAATTATAGGAGGTTCAATGATCTCCAAAGGAAAGGAAGATAGTGTGCCTATGGATAGCAAGACAGCAGTGCTACCTGGAAATTAGAAAGTACCTCACAAGTCGCCGGTCATATCAAATGTGAGGGCACATGTTATGGAACCACATAAACAATCATCGTGATGAAATGACCAACAAAATAATGTAAGGACAACGATAAGCAGTTAAAGAACAATAGAGGCTAATTTAAGTCTCAAATGATCATTGGTACAAGAGAATCAAGGACTTAAGGAAATTGAAAGGAAGTTATGATTAAGTAAGATCTTACCCTAGTTCCATGTTTACGAGTTTATATTGTAATTATGTTAAGACTTGAGGAGAGGAAACTGGAGGAAAAGTTCAAATATGAATTTGATGATATTTTGAGTTGTAAATTAGCTTGAACTGTGGTGATTAGTATATTATGAGTATAATCTTGCTACGAGGGATAATAATGATGATGAGGGAGTATTATATACACGTATATGAGGGATTGAGCTGAGGTTGTTGTTATGGATTGATTATGAAAAGAAGTTTGGGTGGACAATCTAAAGTAAAATGATCACTGAGAGTAATAAGTCATTAGCAATGAAATGCTATTACAATCATCTGGGCGCTACCATAGGTGGAACTGTAACGATATTTTAAGGGATTAAGAAGTCTGAAAGGAGATGATATGGTACATATACAAGGCCAACGAGTACAAGAAGGGATAATCTAAAATAGCACCAGAGAAGCAAGCAAGGAAAGGTGTCATATCTAAATAAGAGAGTTCGTCTACTAGTAGAGAAATAAAGAGCCAGTAAAAAGGACACGACAATTGAGGATGCTTACAAATCGGCAAGGATCAGTAGCAATTGTGAGTCAAGACAACCTTAATGGGAATAGGACGATAACTGGATATTAGTTGACCACTGGTTGCATACATAAGAACATGAGGCTATGAAACTTATGGATGAGTTCGACAAAGAGTTAGGGGAATATGAAAGAAGACTGATGAGCTTATATTATAAGGGTATGAAGATCAGGGTCTAAGGGAGGACAACCATTTCAAGAATTCAATGATAACATCATAAGCTCGCAAGCTACAACATTCAAGGACGAATGTTTTAAGGGGACAAGGATGTTACACCCCATACTTTCAAAAAATCACTTATCAAGTTTGAACATAAGTATGATGAACTATGGCGAAGTAAAACAACTTTGGACTATAAGGGGCGAAGCATTATTAAGTATACTTTATGAGTGAAGGATGTATATAAGGAATTCCGGAAGATCGTATAAGGAAATGAGTGGAAGAAGTGAGTTAGTATGACTTTGGAAGAAGATGAGCGTTACTTTGAACGACAAAAATGAGCCAACTTGGGGAAAGAATATCTTCTAGCATATGAAAAGTTTTGAAGTAAAGCAAAAGCCTAAAATGAAGTTCATGAAGTCCAGTTTCCAACGCAACAAACTGCTCGTCTATATGACATTGGAATAGAGAGTTATGGACATTACAAGTTAGGCCGGCGGAGTAGAGGCACGCAGCTACAGTGCGCGAACGCGCAGCTACAGAGCGCGAACGTTTTAGGTAGGTGCAAACCGACTCTAGAACAATATAAAAGGGGGTTTAACCCCTTACATTTCATCCAAACACCCCTAAATATATCCAAAACTCTCTAGAATATTCCCTCAACTTTCGTCCATAAAATTTTAGCTTAAATCAAGTGAAATCTTAGGATATCGGTTCGGACAGCGTATAGTTGCGATTATAATATCGTATTGCGGGGAATCTTGGCTTGAAATAAAGGTGAATATTGAAGATATTGTGGCTCTAGTGGGAATAAGGTAAGAATCCCTCCTTATTGATATTGATTTAGGTTTATTAACGGAGATAGAACTATTAAATGGTCGTATAATGAATTAGTTGGTTAAGAATCGAATAAACATCGTGTGGGATGTTTTATGGAGTATTTTGGTATTGATGATGATGTTTTTGATGTTAGTGTTGTTGTTATTGTTTTTGGTTATTGGTATTGTGATTTCGGGCTAGGGATATATACAGGGGAAATGCTGCCTGAATTTTGGCAGATTCTGCCCGAATTTTGGCAGATTCTAAATAGGTTTAATGTGAAGGCTTAAGATAATCATACGACGATAAGCCTAACAATAGTATGAATTTTCTTGAATGTAGATAAACAAGCTTGGGAGGACAAGCGTTAGGTAGTTAAGGAGCCCAAAAGGTATGTTAAGGCTCGTCCCTTTCTTTCTAAAGGCATAATTCCCTTCGTATGCACCCACACATGTTTTCCCTAACATCCCTATTCTCAAAATGTAGAATTTCATGATTCTCAAATTTCTTATGATACTAAAGATAGATGTTTGCTAAGATGATAATGATGATGATGATGACCCCATTTCTAGAAATTCCAAGGCTTATGATTTTGATGTTATCGCGAGATTGTTCAGCTTATGTTATGATTTTCTTGATTTTATTCATTGTTGTTGGTCTCACCTTATGATAATTGTTCCTTCAAGGTTAGATATAGCGATGATGATTATTCCATAACATAAATCGTAGGTTACCGACCTTACGTCACTCCGATAAAGTGGTAACTTTTATTTAGGCTCTCATGCATGCTACTTATATTATATGTGTATATGATATATATATATGGGATATGGGAAAAAGGGTGACGGCGTTATATACGCCTAACCACCTGATCAGTTGGTATATTATGATGTCATCCCGGACACGGGATATATGGTTAAATGGATCAGGCCATTCGTTTCGCGACAACATATATAATGAGAATAGGATATATGGATCGGGCTGCACGTTCCACAGCAATATAATATATTTATGGATCGGGTTGCACGTTCCGGAGCGCTATTATGTTATATGTGTATTCAAAAAAAAAAAATTGTAAAAGGCTAAGCATGCATGATATCCGCCTTACGAGGAAATCATATGTGTAGGTTATCTCTTTATCTCATGTTATGTTCCATATCTTTTGTTATGTTGTTATTCATGCCTTACATACTTAGTACACTATTCGTACTGACGTCCCTTCCTGTGGACGTTGCATTCATGCCCGCAGGTTCAGGTAGCCAGACCAGCGATCCAGTCCAGTCGGCCCTCCACTCAGCTGCAGTCAGTGCGCTCCACTTGGTTCGGAGCTGCAGTCATTTTGGTATGCTATTTTGACATATGTATAGATAAGGGTACGACGGGGCCTTGTACTGTCTTTTCTACAGTTCGTGTTCCATAGAGGTCTGTAAACTGTTGTATGTAGTTGGGAAGTTATATAGCCTTATGGGCTCTTAATATTATTGTACAGCATATGTTGCGGCCTAGTCGGCTTGCATTGTTATCTGCAGTACGTATGTATATATATATATATATATATATATATATATATATATGCATGCTAGTTGCGAGTTTTTGTTGCATACAAGAGATAGTATAGTTCAGTTATAGTTTATATATGGGCCACCATATTGCTTAGTGACAGATACAAATATGAGTTTTGGGGTGCTTGGTTAGTAATGTTCGGGCACTCATCACGACTCATCGGCTTGGGTCGTGACAATTGTGAACTGTTTGACTAAGTCGGCTTTTTCTGTACAGGATCTAACTAGTTACAACTCGGACGGAGTTTACATGTGATCTCACCCTTATATAGATGGCTCATCCGAGTGGACTATTCATGTCCATAAGTATTTGTTATGGGCTTTTTATGGTAGTCATTAGATCAGCTTTTGCCATTGGCTGAGTTTGCTTACACTTATAGTTACCATTCGAGCACTGAGATGACACCATTTGAGACATTATATGGTATAAGAGGTCATTCTCCGATTGTTGGTTGGATGAGTTCGAAGCTAGGCCTTAGAGTACATACTTGTTGAGGGATTCTTTTGAAAAGATCAAGTGGATTTAGGAGAGGATTCTCACAACATAGAGTAGGCAAAAGAGTTATGCAGATCAGAAGGTTCTTCATTTAGAGTTCATGGTTGATGATTGGGGTTTTATTGAATAATTCACCCATGAAGGGTGTGATGAGGTTCAAAAAGAAGGACAAGTTGAGCCCGAGGTATATTGGACCCTTTGAGATTGTTCAACATATTGGCGAGGTAGCCTATAAGTTAGCCTTGCCAAATGGTTTGACGGGTGTTTACCCCATATTTCATGTCTCAATGCTCAAGAAGTACCATTTGGATGGTTCTCATGTGATTCAATGGGTTTCAGTGTCGCTTGATCTGAATTTGGCTTTTGAGGAAGTGTCGGTAGCCATTTTTTATAGGCAGATTCGGAAGTTGAGATCCAACGAGATAATTCAGTGAAGGTTCAATAAAGGCATCGTCCGGTCGAGGAGGCTACTTGAGAGACCGAGTTGGACAAGCGGAGTGGATATCCCCAGCTTTTTGAAGTCCAGATACCTTATTTTCTTTACGTTTGAGGACGGCCGCGTGTTTAAGTGGTGAATGATGTAACTACCCGATCGGTCGTCTTGAGAATCGATGCTTTGTTTAGCGTGTCGTCTATTCCAGAAGTTTTATAAAAATTATTTTGACATGCTTGCATAATTTGAAGTCAAACGAATATCATTTGATTCATTTTGGGATAAGATTTTCTTTTAGAAATCCCGGTATTTAATTATTCATTTTGGGAAAATGTGCTCTAATTGGCTACTGAAGATTTTTTTTGGATTTGTAACATTATTTATAATCTGTAGAAATTGACGGAACTAATTTTAGCGTTCGTTTGATTGATTTTTGACAATTAAATTGATTTTAGTATTTAGTATGCCTATTTATTGTGAAAAGATTGCAACAGGAAGAAATGAGACTTGTATTGGAAATTTGTTGATTCCGTTAGCTTCGTATGATCATTTGTCACTTGTAGGAACTTTTGAATATGGACTTTGTTGGGTCAAGTTTTGGTGTTTGAATCGTCGGCGTAAGTCGAATGCCTGCGATATTTTGATGTACCATTATATCCATTTAATGTTGGAATTGAGTTTTGATTGTTGGGATAGATGTGTATTGAAATTTAAGACACATAGCAACTTGAATCGCCGAATTCCGAGGTCGTATGAGGTTTTTATAGCCAAAATAGTGAAGTGGTATGTTGCTGGTAGGGGTGGGAGTTCGGTTCTTCGGTTCGATTTTATCAAGCTTCGGTTCGGCTATTTAAGTTTTGGTTTTATGAAGGTGGACACCGAACACAGAACCAAAATAGTTCGGTTCGGTTCTTTCGGTTTAGGTTTTTTGAAGTTCGGTTCAGTTTGGTTTCAGTTTTTTCAATTTGGTTTTTTTGATATGATATTAGAAGCGATTCCATTTACACTAATTCATATTCTCAAAAGCAATAAAACATAAAACTGATAAATTGAAATCAAAATCAAACAAACATGATACACAAGAATAGAAAACCATAACCATGATATAGGATTGCTAGGTGTTATGTATATACCGTAAGAATAATTAAGAAACACATAAAGGACATACATTAATCCTAAAGGCACATCCTATTCACTTTCCTTTGTTAAGAATATTTGATTTTCTCAGCTGAAGTGGAAAATTAGGGATACAAAAGCAAAAGAGAACTTGTTACAATTGTTTTTTTTTTTTTGGCTTAAACTTAATGATCATGGACTATTTTAATTCTTTTGGGTAATGTATTAAATTTCGGTGAGCATTCGGTTCTTCGGTTCGGTTTTATCAAACTTCGGTTCGGCTATTTCAGTTTCGATTTTTTGAAGGTGGACACCGAATACCTAACCAAACTAGTTCGGTTTGGTTTGGTTTTTTAAAGTTCGGTTCGGTTCGGTCCAGTTTTTCGATTTTCGGTATTTATGCCCAGCCCTAGTTGCTGGTGTCTAGTAGTGATCTGGTACTTCGCGTGAGACTGTAAGCTGTGTGGACTCACCCTTTTGGCCAAATTGATCTCTTTTGACTTGGATTTTAGAGTGGAATTTCTTCATGGGCTTCAAGGCAATGATTTTTTACCATCTTATGATTGTAATATTCGAATTTGAAGTGCTTTTATCCGTTAAATCTTGAGTTTGTAGCCTAATTTTTGGGATTTTGACATGAACCCAAATTAGAGTATTTTGGGGATTTGGATGGGCACTCGGATTTAGGTGTCTATGGATTTGTTTCAAAGAGGGGGTAAGTTTCTAACCACTATTTTTATGTTTCCTCATGAACCCTGAGGGTTATTTGCGTTTTAGTTTTGATTTTGGCTGGGGAAAATTGGGGTTTTGAAACCAAAAGTTGAAAGTGATAAATCATGGATTTTAGGATCAAGATGATTGCTTTTTGATTGAGTTTTCTGTATTAAAACTAAATAAGCTATGGTTAAACCAATTTTTCAATAAATTCCAGTTTTGCCCTTGGAGGCTCAGGGTTACCTTTTTGGGTTTGTTTTTTTGTTCCAAATTAAAGTATAGAAATATGGGTAGCATTGGACTCATTTAAACTCGTAGAATACTCTTTTGACTATATTGGACCTGATCTTGCAACAAAATTACAGTTTTGACCTTCGAGACTCGGGATTTGCTTTTTGGTTGACTTTTGGATCCGAATTATTGAGATAGTAATGTGGGTATATATGGACTCGTGTGTTAATGTAGAATTATATTAGATAGACTTTGATCATTCGGAATCACTTCGGAAAGGAAGGCTCTGGTTTGAGAGTTCGTGGCTCCTACTCAGCTTTCGAGGTAGGTTACAATTTACTCTTTAGACTACACTTGGAGGACGTATATAGTTTATAATACTGAAGGGGTATTGGGCATGATAAAGAGTCCCACCTCGGTGACTGCGATGGGAACTTAGGTGGGTGCTGGTGTATATTGCTTGGGTAGGTAGAATAAGAGAAATGTATTATGACGGAAAAAACATATGAGCTTTTGGGCATTGGTTATGGTGAGAAACCCATTTAGGTTGGTATCGTTGTTGTTTATCTGGGTTGTGATAGCCATATTTGGCTTATACTTGCTATGACTGGTTTACTTTATTCCATCACTCCACATGTCGTTAAACTATGAGAAAGGAATTACTCCAGATATATGAGTTGACGCATGTATTTGCTTGGTGTTGCATATCCATTCTTCAGTTTCATAATACTGTTGACATAAGATATTACTTATGTTGCACTCATTTCATATATGTATACTTGATGAATAAGTGGTGAAAATGAGATACGAGATGGTCTACAAGGCCGGGATAAAAGTAAAGAGTGATGTTCTCACAGTCCAGGAAAAAGGGACCTTATACACTTGTGATTGCATGTTTATGAACTTGTTTGCTACTATGTCCAAATTTGAAATGATTTTTTTCTTATGTGTCATAGCGTACACTTGTATATGGTTGGTTGGGGTTACACGCCTACAACGAATGATATTATGGTTGGCTCGGGTTGTACTCTTGCAACAGATCAGTATGATATGTTCTCACAGTCCTATGGTAAAAGCGGGCGGTATATGAGGTTCTCACAGTTCGACGGTAAAGTCGGGCGGTACAGTGAGTGGTCACAGTCTAAAAGGAAATGATCCTGGGCGGTATAGTGACAGGATATGGACCTCTCCGCTCTCCCATGGCTTATGGTCATGACTATATGGCATGGCCTATAGCATGTGTGTACCGGGATCCAGTGAATTGCATTCATTCATTCATTCTTATGCTAATCTACTTATAATTGATGCCTACTTGCGGTTGTTACTTGAAGCATGATTCCCTTTTTTTGTATATTGGTGACATGCCTGTTTTAGTTGATTTGTGCTTATGTGTTCAGTTTTTATATCTTATATGCATGTTTTCCTTCGTTATCAGCCTATGATACCTACAAAGTGCTAGTGGTTGTACTCATACTACACTTGTTGCACTCTTTGTGGTGCAGATTAGGTTTCAAGTACGAGTAGGACCAGTAAGGTTGTTGGAGCTTAAGACTATAAATTCAAGACAGCATATCAATTGATTTCTTCCTTGTATTTTTTTCGTAGTGGCTCTAGTACACATGACACCAGTCTTGGGTGGTATTTCTATTTTCCGCACTAGTTTCTTAATGAAAGACTTAGTATTTGAGCATTTGACTTATCTTTTTACTTTCCGCTCATTTAACTTAATTGGATTGGTAAATGGCTAGGTTGTCATACCTATTGGTTAGGAATAGGTGCCATCACAATTTTAAATTTTGGGTCATGACACCTGCGCAATCCACTTGTACTAGGGACTGAATCTACACCACAAAAAGTGCACAAGTGTAGTCTGAGTACGGGAAACACGTGTACTCAGTATGTCTCATAAATCGACAACAACAAAAAAGTAGCGACGAATTAAGGAGAAAATATTCCTTTACCATTATTCTTACCCATACTTGGCCTCATAACTGAATCCATCACCAAACAGAGTATAAAAGAACCATCTAAGTCAACTTTCAAAGAACCATCTAAGTCACTTACTTAGATCAACAAATAGTCAAGTAGTCACGGAAACAAGTATGAAATCCAACACATAACCATATAAGGAAAGTAAATAAATACAATGCAATGCATTATGCTCTGTATACACACAGAGCTTCCGGGAATTTATGGAAAATGTGATCCATACGCGATCGCTAAGTCCATATACGGCCCGAAATCATCAGACCTTCCAGGTCACATCGGGTCCAGGCCTCCAAGACCTAACCATGCTCCAACCATAAGAAGTCAGTTGCCTTGCACTTTAATGCAACATGTTGCATTCGTGCAACCCGATCCCTTCATAACCATATGCACAATTGAATATATAATAGAATGAATAACTCAACAACTAGACTTAATAGCCAACAATTCACATAATTTCATCAAATCATCAGACTTAGTAGCCACAATTTCCTTTTATAAATAACGACAGGTTTATCAAGAGTGTACAAGGTTATTAAGAGTTTCAACACAATTCAATCAAGTATAAGCACGTAACACATAACACCTAATGCCCATATGCTTTGGCATTCTCGAGTCACGACTCGTAGGTACAAGTACCTCACAATTCAACACAATACACTAGTACTTGTACCAATTCCCATCACATCACGAGTACGAGACCTCCTGTTACGCCCTTACCCCTTAATTAATCCATTTCAGCCTTTAGTTAACAATAACGTCCCTCAAATGAAGTCAAGTCGTAACATACCTCGAGTGCCGAGCAACATGCCACGAACATCAAGAGAGCGTGTTTACTTTCCCCAAAGCTTGGGATCGATTCTATCAATTATGTAATCTACATGAGCGTACAAGTCGGTAGACACCCATATTGCAATACTTATACCCGGAACCCAAAAACGAACCCAAAATAGTATAACGCAAGCCCCAAGGGAAAACCGGAATCTTATTTTAGAAATAGTTACCCATAACCTAAACAGTCTAAATCCAGAAAATCATGCAAAAGTAAATGGATTGATCTCCACTTTCAAGAAAATTCAATTTCAAGTTAAGGCTAAAAACCCCCAATTTTCCATCCCAACCCATGGATTAAATCTCAAATTAAAGAAAGAATTTATGAAGAATTTTTAAATTAGGATTAAAATCTTACCCCCACGCTTAAACAAGCAAAATTCCCTAAAATCACTCCAAAACGAGCTCTAGAACTTGAAATATTATAAAATGAAGTCTAAGTTCGAAATGAGAAATAAATACACTACTACAACGATTCTTCTTTGCGATTGTGGCTGGAGCCTCGCAAACACAGTCTCTGACCCGGTCCAACCACCCATCGCGAACGCGACAGACCCATCGTGATCGTGATGAGTAGCCTTAACCTGGTCCACCCATATAGGAAAATGGTGCAAAGATATCCCTCAGCTTTGTGATTTAGAGCAGATATACCCTTTGTTAAAGTAGTGGTGCATATATACCCCTGTCGTTATACAAATTATGCAAATATATTCTTTTCGCTGATGGAATTTTCATAATTAAAATGAAAGCCACTGTAGGGATATATTTGCACCATTTCTCAAAGTTCAGGGGCATAATTGCACCTTCTCACATATGAATTTTTCCTCTTCTTTAATTCAACGATTAATTTGAATTTATTGCTTTGATGATCAAATTTCTTTTTGCGCTCATCTTCTTATTAAATCTATTATAGATGCCCCAATTAATTTTATGCAAATGCAAAAAAAAAAAAAAAAAAAAAGGGGGGGGGGGGGGGGGGGGGGGGGGGGGGGGGGAGGGCTATTTGGCCACTTATGATTATCTGGAATAATAAGGAATCTTGAGATTTTGATTGATCTTTATAAATTATGGTCTAAGATATGTCAGACATTTTTTTGGTTTTAAGACATTCCACTAAGGGTAAAATGAGAGTGTGAATTTAGATTATTTCTAGTTATATAAACGTATTACTTTTTATCAAGGTAACTAAAAAGCACAACAACAATAACATACCGAGTATAATCCCACTAGGTAGGGTTTGGGAAGGGTAGAGTGTACACAGACCTTATCCTTACCTTTTGATAGGTAGAGAGGTTGTTTCCTATAGACCCCCGGCTCAAGGAGAGATGAAAAAGCATCAGTAATAATAAACAGTAATAATAAGCAGTAATAGCAGCAACATAATAGGACAACGTAGTAAAAAGAAACAATCAGATAGTGATACAGATAAGAACAAGCAATCCAAAGATGTATAAAAAGGCATGAAAAAATACTATCTAAATACAAGAACCTACAAGAGTAAAACTACGGCTACTAGTATGCAAGGATAAGTAAGACAACACTCAACTACTTACTAACCCTATACCCTAATCTTTGTCCTCCATAACCTCCTATCTAAAGTCATTTCCTTAGTAAGTTGCACCTGCGCCATGTCCTATCGAATCATCTCTCCCCAGTACTTCTCTGGCCTACCTCTGCCTCTCTTGAAACCGTCCATAGCCAACCTTTCACACCTCCGCACTGGGGCATCCGTGCATCTCCTCTGCACATGTCCAGACCATTTTAGCCTCACTTCCCGCATATTATCCTCCACTGAAGCCACTTCACCTTATCCCAGAGATCTTCATTTCTAATCCTATCACTCCTAGTATGTCCACACATCCATCACAATATCATATAAATTGGGAGTATAAATTAATTACTTAGGGGTCTACTTTCTTCAAAATGACCAAGTTATCTTGTCATTACTTCAATGACTTTAAATCCCAAAATTGAGAAATAGATTCTCGCATTTGAAAAGAAGCATATATTTCGCATTTGCCTAATACTCCTGGATTCGATTTTTCTCCATTACCCATCCTCTTCATTTCCTCAAATTTGTTCATGCCGCCGCGTTGGTTTAAATAACAAATTAAATGATTTTCTCAAAATCTCAAGATTCCTTATTTATTCCTAATAATCATAAGTGATCAAAATGTAATTTATTCTTTGCATCCGAATAAAAATAATTCAGGGCATTTACGGTAAATTTAACAAGAGGATGAGCACAAAAGAAATTTCATCATTAAAGTAAGAAATCCAAAGTAGTTGTTGAATTAAAGAAGGCAAAAAAAAAAAAAAACAATCACATGTGAGGAGGTGCAAATTTACCCTGAACTTTGTGATAAGGTGCAAACATACCCTTATAGTGACTTTTGTTTTAATAAAAAAAAATTTGTCAGCAAAAAGGATATATTTGCACCATTTGTGTAATGTCAGGGCAGCATATATGCACTACTTTTTTAATGAGAGGTATATCTGCTCTAAATCGAAAAGTGGATGGGACCCTTTCCCTATATTATATAGCAATAAACCAAACAAAATACTCCCTCTGTCCCAATTTTGTAATACACTTTCTTTTTTTAGTCTATTAAAAAATATATTTTTATATTTAAAAATAATTTAACTCAAAACTTCTCATATTACCGTTAATGAAATGATTTAGAGCCACACAAATATCTATGACTTGCTTTAGAGCATAAGTTTCAAAAGTCTTCATTTTTTTCTTAAATTTTATGTCTTGTCAAAATATATCACATAAATTGGACGGAGGAAGTACTAGTATTAAATAACTCATGAATTATTAGTTAATGTATTACCTTCACCGACTACAATTAAAATATAATTTTGTCGCAAACCAAAATCACCCCTCAATTTTCAATGTATAGATATCCTCATTTCATATTCATCCCCCCCCCCCCCCCCCCCCCCCCTCGCTATTAATTATTTTGGATGTCAATTGTGGGATGCAATATGTTTTATTTTTACGATTACAAATATCATATTTAAAAAAAAATATATATATATATATATATATATATATATATATATATATATATGTGTGTGACCTAACAGTTAAAAAAATCTCTCTTACAATGATGATATATATATATACAACTTAAAATCTTAAATTCAACAAGTTACAAGTTTGATAAAAGTACTATTTTAGTGGCCGAGAAATTTCGCAGGACTAAACCGGTGAAAATGACCTTTTGATCACGGAAAGCATAGACAAGTAAAAAGTGCACCTTAAGTCACAAGCTCCATGACATTTTAGGTAGCAAGGTTCTTCTATCTATAATAATAACAACTCCATTGCAATACCAAGCTCCATTAAATAAACATACACTAGGACTTAGATAAATCAGAAGGTATGTAATGGCCATTGATAGGAAGAGTCTAGAAGGGATCCCATAACCATTTGATGCGAACTGTTTTTGGGCTTCCTTTTTGCGGTAAAAGAAAATTGAAATGTGAGGAATAGGAACTGGATTCATCCATTATTGTCCTCTACTTTCCAATATATATAACCAACCATTTATTGTAATGTTGCACAGAAAATGACTAAAATGGTCCTTTATTTTTTCGAGTAGTTCCAAATCAGTGGCGGAGCTAGCCCTTCGGGTATGAGTTCGGCCGAACCCAGTAGCTTTTGTCCGAACCATATATTTGTATTAAAAATTTTGTCAAATATGTATAAATTATTAATTAAGAACCCAGTAACTTTAAAGAATAAGAGCCCCGAACCCACAAGTTTCGAATCCTGGCTTCGCCTCTGCTCCAAATAGTTCCTTAAGTATCAACTGAGCAAGTTTTGGTCCTTTAAATTTGCCAAAAGTGAGCACCATCTCCGTCAAATATTTACCAAAGTCTGATTGTTAAATCTAATTGAAAGTATGAAAATAGATAATATTTTAGGAGAACTCACATTTGGAAGTACAATTTTTGCAATTTGTGTTATTTTTGGCTATTTCTAGTGTCCGGTGCAACTTTTTGAGGTGCAATTTTTTGTTATTTTTTTTTTAATCTATTTTTCGTGTTTGGTGCAATTTTTTATGTTGCGGTTGTGGAGATATTGACAAAAAAAATTGATATTTTTGGTTAATGTTTTTCCATAGTTTTGGTTATATTTTACAAACGGAGTTGATAAATATATGACAGAGATCAGAAGTACTCACTTTTGGCAAATTTAAAAGACCAAAACTGCTTAGGTGAAATTTAAGGGACTACTTTAAACCTACTACTTTTGGCAAATTTAAAAGACCAAAACTGCTTAGGTGAAATTTAAGGGACTACTTTAAACCTACTATCAAATATAAAGGATATTTTTGTCAATTTTTTCCATGTTGCACCTTTCTTCTTGCCCTTCTACACAAGGTGCCTCGTGGAAACATCGACTCATTGTCATTTAAAATTTTACAATCTTTGCTCTGCTCTATCTCCCACCTAATATATAAACCTTCTCTCGAATTTCCATAAACACCTTGCTCTCAAAATTTTGGCGCTACCTCATATAACAAACTGTATAACTTATATACACTGACAGCATAAATATGGCGGATGAGGAAGAGCCTTTCGTAAATAAAAAAGTATTAGTCCGAAGCGCTTCACACATGTACGATGAATTGAGGAGTTTCAGGACGTGGTTCAAGTGGATGTGTGTGGATCAATCGGACCGTTGGTCTGCTTGTTTGTCTTGGTTTGTGTTCAGTTTGTTAGCAGTTGCCGTGCCATGGCTCTCTCATTACCTTTTGGCTTGTGGAAATTGTGATGGTAAACATAGTAGGGCTTACGACAGAGTTGTTCAGTTGTCGCTAAGCTGTGTTGCTGCTTTGTCGTTTCTTTGTCTTTCGAGATTTAATAAGAAATACGGGCTTCGGAGGTTCCTGTTTCTTGACAAGCTTTGTGATGAGAGCGAGACTGTCAGAACATGCTACACGGAACAGCTCAATGTACGTCATTCTCCCTTCTCTCAACACTCTCTTTCTCGCACACGCTTTCATATTCTTTTATTTTTGCCGATGTTTTGTCCCTTAGACTCTGTTCCTTTGAAATTGTAAATTCTATATGGTCAATTTCTTTAGATGGAGCTACGATATGCTTCAATTGAGCACTTGAACACATTATTAGTGTATCTATTAGATACTTCCAATTCAAATTGTCGAAAAGTTTTGGCACGTGTTCTCACTTAAACAAGCTTGAGGTTTTACAGCTTATTAAGGCTAATGAGTATAATTAAAGAATGTGACATATTTAAGTGGTTAACTTATCCACGTAGTGCCATTTCAGAACACGCGCAAAAGTGTTTTCAAACTTTGAGTCCGAAGTGTCTAATTGGAATACTTTATCATGTGTTTAGATGATCAATCAAACCAAGCTGTAGTTCGAGTATCTAGATGAAATTTACTAAAAAGTGCAAGGAATAATCAATGTATTCTGCCTTCTTATTTGTAGCAATTACTATGCCATTGAACATCATGATGCAATTATATTCTCTTCTTATAACATGCAGAGATCAATGAAGATACTGTTCATTTTTGTGATTCCATGTTTTCTCGCTGAAAGCACATACAAGATTTGGTGGTACACCTCAGGTGGAACCCAAATCCCCTTCTTGGGCAACGTCGTTGTCAGCAATACTGTAGCCTGCATTCTGGAGCTAACCTCCTGGCTCTACAGGACGGTCGTGTTCTTCTTAGTTTGTGTCCTTTTCCGCTTGATCTGTTACCTTCAGATTCTCCGACTACAAGATTTCGCTCAGGTACTCTTCCATGTGGATTCTGATGTCGAATCTGTGTTGAGAGAGCACCTCAGGATTAGGAGGCACTTGCGAATTATTAGCCATAGGTACCGCGTGTTCATCTTGTGGGCATTGATATTTATCACAGCGAGTCTTTTTGCTTCGCTTCTCATGACTACGCGCCCGAATGCAGATCTTCATATCTATAAGAGTGGTGAACTTGCGGTATGCATTCTCATTATCTCATCAGATAGCGTTTTTATTTGTTATTGCTTCCTTGTTTCCTTAGAAATCGCTTGAGAAAGTCTTTTTTTTTTTTTTTTTGGAGATGTGATGCAGTACAATACAATGAAATGTGGATATTCCATGTCCACAATTTCAATTTATCTTTAGATAAAAAACATTTCTTTTCTCTTTAATACTAATTAAGATGTGTTGGTCAACACATGGGGATGAAAAACAATTGTCTTGAACATAATCATGCTCACCAATTTAGTGATGTTGTGTTAGTGACTACTGTACTTTACAGTTTATGCTTTTCTAGCGACAGAGTATAAATATGCCAGATATATACTTTCTGCGGACTCAATTTATACGACATTTGACTAAGCATAATTTTTTTTTTTTTTAAATTTGTGACCTAAAACAAACCTTACACATTTGTGTGACTATAAATCATGTCATTAGGAGTAAATAGACAATTTTGAAGTTAAGTTGTTTCTAATTATAAAAACGTGATATTCTTTTTCCTACAGACTAAAAGAGAGAGTGTGACACATAAATTGGGACAGAGGAAGTAAGCATTACTTTGTTTTTTTTTTTTTTTTTTTTTTTCTCTCTAGATGAATACCATTTTCTGTAAGAGTTCCAGTCCTCTTGCCTAGGTCTTCAAACTTTGCTGCCCTTGATCATCAATTTGTTTCTGGTAGACTCATTAGCAGAGGCAGATTTATGGCGGGTTTTGTGGTTCAGTTGCTCATTAAATTTGTCTCTAGCTATGTACATATATGAGTAAAGAAGATTAATAATGTATGCATATAATAAGATCATACCTATTTTGAACTCCCTGATTCTAAATCATAGATTCGCCTCTGCCCATTACTGAAACAAAACTATTTGGTCTTAATATATGCAGCTATGCTCCGTCAGCCTTCTTGCTGGGCTGATGATACTGTTGCGAAGTGCAACCAGAATTACCCACAAGGCACAAGCCATAACATGCCTCGCTGCAAAATGGCATGCGTGCGCGACAATAGACTCTTATAATTGGGCTGAAAGTACTCCTCCAGCAGCTCATCATGAAGTAGATTGCAGCAACGATTTTCCTCCGAGTTCTAACGGATCATCTGATGCAGAGGATTTTGGAGATGAAGAGGATGAATTGGATAATACAAAATTTGTCCCCTCCTATGCCTATAGTACAATTTCCTTCCAAAAAAGACAGGCTCTAGGTATGCTGATCATTTCACTTAGCTTCCTCAAAAAAATAGGCCTTATCACTAAAATTGCTCCTCAATTTGTTTGTCCTACTTTCTTTTTTAGTTTGTTCCAAAGAGAATGTCTCTTTCCTAATTTGGCAACTCTTTAAAACATCCACTTGACATGTTTAAGACAACAAGATTAAAGGTCATTTTGGTACGTTATACTTATCTTTAATTTAAGACCATAGGATTCAAAAGTCTTTTTTTATTTTCGACCAATCAAACTAAGACAAACAAATTAAAACAAAGGTAGTATTATATTAAGGATTTAACTTATACGCACTCACAAGATAAAGAATAAGACGTATTATAAAGTAGTTACTCATGATTGTAGGTCACTTTGATATGATAATGTAATTTTTAAACTATCAGTCCACATAAGTTAAACTCGTAATTAAGAGTTTAAGTTATAAACATCGCCTGCATAAACAACTTTTTAATCATTAGGTCATCCAAATGATATTTAGGAATAAGTCTCCTTAAAATGTAGAATTTGAAAACTTGAAAATAAGATATGCTACCTAAAAATTGTTTACACCGATGGGTGCATATTACTTAAGCTCGTATTTTAATGCTTAATGGTTCGGATGAACTGATGGTAGCTTTATCTCAGCCCAAGGTGAAGTGATGCACTCGCTGGCACATGAATTTTAAAATACATTTTGTACCTTTTAATTCATTAATTTTTGGATAATTTAGGCTAAATTCTTTTATTAATAGCTTATTTTGATTAATGGTGTCGCAGTGACATATTTTGAGAACAATAGAGCTGGAGTTACAATATTTGGGTTCATGCTAGACAGAACTTCTCTTCACACCATTTTTGGGATAGAGCTCACACTCATGCTCTGGTTGCTTGGAAAAACCGTTGGCGTTTCTTGAATTATTATTTGCTGCATAATTGAAAGTTATGGGTATTTATGTCGTTGCCATTTGAAATTGTATAGTATAAGATCCTCTAAATGTGGATCCATGAGCTAGTTGTAGGGTTCCTTGGACACTGTAACACGGATGAAAATTTTCTTTTTTGCTTATGATTAATTAATTTCCATGTTACAAGGAAAGATTCATGCCTGGAATGCAAATGAAGGCAGTCCATCGATTCAGTGACACAAAAACTAAATTTAGGAATTTAGGAGTCTTTTGGTTGCTAGTTAGGAACTGAATTATTCATGTACTAAAATCAGCATATATAACTAGTACCAAGTTTGATAGCCTTTTAGTTATTATGAATAAAATTCAGCACATCAAGTACGATGGCTGGTTAACAACTTACGATCCCACGTAACTAATGCATGTATAAGTTATGAGGGAATTTATTTATTATAAAAGATAAAAGATAGAATAACAAATACATAAATTACTAAACCTTGCATAACAAATTCATGCATTAATAATAATTGCTTAACTCTAACCAGTAACCAAACAATCCCTACTGTTAGTTTTCTTTTTGCTTTTGTTTATGCTCTCTTACCTGACAACATTCGGGCAAAGCTTTTAAAATTTGAATCTGATGGCTCGAAATTTAGAAATTGGGATCTCCATAGTGGTAGCGTCTAGCAATTTAGCATGAACGTTGTCAAAACCTTCTGCAGCAAAACCATGTTTCGAAGAGTAGGGAAAACCTATAGTTATAACTCATCTGACTTTTGTAAAAGACCACTAATAAATTAATTGTACAATTGCAGAAACAATTTAGAACTTTATTACACAAATTATGCACTTTTTTGGGTAACTAACATTTTACTAATTACCAAATTATTAAAATGTTGATTAATAATTTGGTGATTAAAAAAATGTTAGTTACCAAAAAAAAATGCATAATTTGTGTAATAAAGACATGATTACTCTTCAACACTTTTTTTTCCTGAAGGGTAATCACGTCTTCTTCTTTTTTCCCAAAGCGTTACTAAAAAGCTTACTAGCATGGATATTTGCATCAAACTATATCAGTTTACTATAATATATTAAGTGAATTGATAAAGTAAAAATATATATTAATTAACTAGGTTAAGTGATACTTTCTTCATCTCAAAAAGATTGTCTTAGTTAGGAATACGAGGGTTGAACTATCGTGTTCGGTGTGGATTAGGACATAGAATATTTATTTATTTTTTGAATAAAATTTGCATTTTAGAAACTACATAAAAAGTACTATATGTCACAATAATTAACAATTCAAAATATTTAGGACCCGTTTGGCCATAAGAATTATTCACTTTTTTCTGATTTTTTTTTTCACTTTTTTCAAAAATCAGTGTTTGGCCATGAAAATTCCAAATACAACTTGAAGTTGTATTTGAAATTCACCTTTTTCACTTTTTTCACAACCAAAACCTTGTTGAAAAAATACATTTCAACAACAAAATATTATTTGCAAAAACTATGGCCAAACACAACTCCAACTTCAAAATTCCAAAAAAAGTGATTTTTTTTTTGTTTCTATGGCCAAACGCCTACTTAGAAAGTATTTGAATCTAAATAGTAACTAAGACAATCTTTTTAGGACGAATGGAGTATAAATTTATATACGAACACACATAGCATACATCTATTGATTTGATATAAATAATCGTAGTGGATAAGGTTTTACCTTGTGTGTCGTTGAATTTGTGCGGTGTGAATGAAAAATGAAGAAACTCATTGATGTGAAGAATGTTGTTCGAAGATGGAGAAGATTTTGTTGGGTTTATATAGATAAACACGTTTACACTTAAAATTGATTAATTTTTTGGACCAGCAAATTATTTTTCTTTTTATTTTTACGTTAACGCACCACAAAACGGCTGGCACCTTTTCATCAGACCCAGTCGTTGGCTATATATACTGAGGTCTTATCTTAGATTTAAACATCAAATTTCCGAATCGCTCCCCTCCACATTATTGTCAAAAAGAAACTAAAAGAGTCTTCACGGGATTTGCTTCAGTCTTGGTATCCAAAGTTTGTTGAAATTCGAAGTACTGTTATTACATTAAAGGTAAACTATATTCTATTCTCGAAGGAAATAATTTAATATTTTAATACTTTGAAGAAATTAAACTTTTTAAGACAATAACAACATACCTTTTGTAACATGTGTAAGCTCTAAGATTCATCCTATGACGTTGGATGAGCAATATATGTGAGTCAAATACCAAACTGTCAAATGAGACCCATAATGTTATTCATTAATCTGCTTATTGTCACAACCCCTTTTTTCCGTAAATAAATTTTAAGTTATTAAATTAAATTGTTTTAAAAGGATTTTTTCAATTGAAGTGATGTCTTGAAAAGGGATTATTTCGTTTATTCAGAGTCGTCACTTGGAATTGAGTTTTGGTGTTCCAAGTCATCTTATTGAATCTCTAATCAAAAGGAAGTTGACTCTTTAATTATTGGTCTGCAAAATCAAAAGTCCGGGTAAGGAATTTTGTTGACCGGGGAGAAGGTATTAGGCATTCCCCGAGTCCCGTGGTTCTAGCACGGTCATTTTCATTGACTAATAATTGGCTTAAATTAATCTTGGATAAAATTGTTCTTGACTTAATTCTTAACTAATTTTTCCCAATTAATTCGCTTAAAACTGTGACTTATATTTTCGGCCTCGGAGCGTAATCGCGCATACAACTTTTAAAGTTAACTAAATATAAACCAAGGATAGTAACCAAAGATATGATTAATAATTTAAACACGCTTATATTTTATAAACCCTCAATATATCCTAGTGTTTACTTATTGTAATTAAACGTTCTCTTAACAATTCATTTAACCGAAAAATGAGAAATCAACAGAGCAAGTGTCACTGCATTTCAAATACAAATAATTAAGAATGTCAAATATTTCACAAAGCGAGCCAATCATTACTCAAGATCCAACGCAATTAACATGTCTTAAAAAAGTAGCCCACATCTAATGGAAACGTGACTCCCAGATATATGATACAAGACCCAATCCTTAATTAGATCATCAAACTTAAAACCCCATACTATTTTACACTCCACATTCTAACTTAAAAAAAAAAAAAAAAAAAAAATCTAAGCTATATTCATGATACTACCTATTGTTCCTTTCTTTTAAATCCAACCCCACAAACACGTTTTTTATATATATTTTTTGATCTTGCTAGATCCCAATATAATGATTCTATTTTCTTAATTAAAGACCAACTATTTAATCTAAGTAACTGTTTACTTAAACAACTACAGTTTAAGAAATATATTTAACCAATATAATTATATTATGCTAATACATGGAAAGATATTTCACAAACAGAGATTTTTAAACCCAAACATGAAACCAAACAGTGAGTCAAAATACTATATATTTGGCCTAACTTAGTTGAATTGATGTTAGTTTCATTATAAACTTAATCCTCAATATTTTAACTAAGCATGAATTTAAACCAGCAATGTAACAAGCACCTGTAATGAAATCAAATAAAACAAAATAACAAGTAGACATTTGATAAAATAATACGTAATTGCAATGGAAAAGATTGGACTTCTAACACGCAAGAAATAATCACGTGTTTTGTCAATTTTGCTCTAAATTTAACAACAACAACAACAACTAAAAAAAAAAAAAAATCAACATACATCATATTATAATAACCAGTTAGACACGCGCGAAATGTGAGAAAAACTTTATAACATTGGAATAAAATCTCATATAATTGTGATATTAAAACCATAAAAACAAGATTGAGTGTTACCTTTTACGAGGATTAATTCACAACAAGAAAGCGGCTGCGATCTACTAATTTTCAAGTTAACAATAGCTAAACTTTCAGGTCCACGAACTTAAAACCGCAAACGAAAACCTTGAACTCGAACCAAACCTTTTCAAAACTCCTAAATGGCTATAGGTATTTTTCTCTCCGTGATTTTTCGCTCTCAGTTTTCTTTTTTCTGTCTTTGTTTAATGTTTTCCCTCTAGTGTACGTATATGTCTGGTATGTTTATATATAATGAATATGTGTGTGCTGTGTCGTGTGTGTGTTTTTTTTTTTTTTTTTTGAAAAAGGAAACGTGAGGGAGTAAAATAGGGTAATGGGGTGAATTGGTTGCTGGTTAGTTGGAGGGATATGAGTGCTGGTGAGTTTTTTTTTTTTTTTTTTTAAGGTTAGGTTTTGATTTACTTTATTTATTTATTTTCTTTCTGGTCTTTTTTTTATTTTTTATGTTTAAAAGATAAAGATAAAATAGAAAAATATTAACTAACTATGTTTAGACTAATAAAAATATAGAAAAGCTAAATAGCTAGTCCAAAAACAATGTGTAACTAAGAAAAAATATTAAAATTTATTTATTAAAATGCAAATTAGAAAAAAACATAATTTTTATAAATTTTCTTTTCTTTTGAAAATAAAGGATGAGGCTTTTCCTAAAATGTGACTCTATTTTTGTAGTTTTCAAATTTTTCAAAGTTAAACTTATTAACAATGAAGTAAAAATTAAATATCTAATCGAGACCTAAAAAGAATATTTAAACGCTAAAAATAGTGTAAAAAACTTAAATTAGGTCAAAAATTAGATGTTCACACTTATTCATACATAACATTGGGAAGTGAATTACTTGTTGAATATGGGAGGTTACTGATATCTTATATATTAATGCTACTATGGGTGATTTTTTGTATTTCTGATGTATTTTTCTAAACTAATGATGGGGTTGCTAGTCTGCTAGTATCGGTTCAATGTCCTAATTTATGGCGGTTAATTACCTCAGGGATGAAAGCAATAACGAACTAGCACACTAGATTAAAATAAGGAGATTATTAATGAGAGTATTCTAGATTTTATTTCATCAAATTAAAAACGAAACTAAAGTCATATTTAGCTAATTGTGAATTAGACATATATTAATGTTGGTTTTTTTTTTTGGGTCTGTGTTTGGATTAAGTTAAACGAAAGTCAATTTTACGTGTTAAGAGAATCTTTCTGGAATTTCTTTTGTATATTTTGTTTGCTGAACAATAAAAAACAGCCGAAACCCAAAAATAAAAATTTGCTAAAAAACCAAAATATGTAAGTACAAACATTGTTTTCTAAATATACACTATTGATCATTGATATACTATTTATCGGTTTTTCTGTGCTTAAAACGGCTCTTTGCACAACCATTTTCTGAAAGAAACTTTCTCTTTTTAAATCATTCTTACTAGGTTTTTGGCCCGAGTCATATAACACACAATCTTGTAAAAAATATTTTTATATTGGTATGCTTTCTTATTCTCGTGGTTAAAAATGACTCTCTAAAAGCACTAGTATTTTTTTGTCGGGAGAGAGTAAGTAGAACCAAAGGATTTTCTATATCTTTCCTTTATATATAGAGAGAGATAGATGCATATAGGAGTATGTATTATTCTTTGTAAAGGTGGGGTAACGGGGGTTTGTGATATGTATTATTCTTTGTAAAGGTGGGGTAATGGGGGTTTGTGCATGAAGTGTTTAATGACTTTGTGAGACTCTTTAATTTGCAAATCTTATAACACAAAACTCGATAATACAAATGAGGAGCTTCTGCAAAGTATCCATGAATATTTGAGTGGAGGCCACATCATTCTCATATATCACCAAGGGAGGTGGATATGGATACTGATCATTTGAGGCTGCTATTCTCACAGGCACCAAACTGTTTTGGTTAAAGTTTTTAAGTAAATTAAGCACAAGTTTCTGTGAATTATCTATATGGATCGACATATAGTGACTTGTTTGTCGAGGTCAAGATGATAGGCTATCGTCCGAACCTACAAAGATGTACAATCAAAGTTTAATTAATTGTATGTGATTTTCTTCTACTTATTTATATATTATGAGGTACAAATATATAGTAATACTTTCTTATAAACGATATTCTTGATACATATTCTTTTCATATTATTTGACAGTTTCTCTTCTTTTCACCTATGCGTGTGGCTATTTGGAATTTATCTTAAACACGTACAAGAAACTATTCTTCTAAGAGGTAAGATTAATCCCTACTTGATATCTTTGGTTCTTATTCTTAAACTACAGAAGTTAATTAGTCTTATAGTAATTATTGCCTGTATTTTTTTTTTTTTGAAACATGGGTTTTGATCATCTTTTGATCTAAGTTCTGGAATTGACTCTATTAGTATCATAATCAGCTATAATCCGCTAATTTTGAATACAAAGATCAATTAGGGCTCATAGCACTTAATTTTTGAAATTTGAGGATTTCATTCTCGAATTCGCATATCTTTAAATTTCGTCTTTAATCTTCATAATTTCACTTCCGCATTATTTTCTTATTTTTTGTTCAAGTAACCCAATTCTTATCATATAGGGAGTATGTTCGAATAAATGCGATTCATTGAAATACATTTCATTTCCTGGTGGGCCCAAACAAAACATTAGTAATATCGACCCTCAATATCATAAACACGTCATTCGGGTCCACCAAAATGAAATTTGTTTCAATTAATTCTAGAAAAATCCATGCAAAGAGATTCATCAGTGAGCGTAGTTTTTGTATAGCTCGGACTCCATCATTTGAAATAATCTATTAAAAGATTTATAACTGAATGTAATCTTTCACCTCATTGAAGTATTTAATTTAGGTCACTTTAAACAAAACTTCCAACCTATAAAAGGACACACAACTCCTTGATAACCATTCTCGGCCCGTGGTTTGCACGTGTATGCCGAATCATATGGTATCAGATTTTGTAAAATAATAACCTTAAAAGATAATTTTGAATAAATAATTATACTAGCATGAATAAAGTACAAGTTTTTGTGATGTCAAAGTGGATTGTCCAATAATGACTTGTTTGTCAAGGCAAGATGATTGAATTCGTCTAAACTTAATCAATGTTTAATTAGAATTATATATTCGTACTTATTTGAAATTTATGCGGTGCAAACATGTAATAAAGTGTAACTCACTTAATACTTCCATATAGACGACATGGTGTATGTTCATTTCATCCATTTCAATTGCTCTGTCACAACTAGAACTCTTGTTATCAACATTAGTCTCCCTGTTGAAAGTGCAATATAAAGTAAGCTTAAAGTTATCATCCAAATTTTGAAGGCAACCCCACGATCTACTTAAACAGTTGCTCATGGTTAAAATAAATAATCACAAATTCACCTTCAACTTGGCTCTTTTGATTTTGCAGGTTATCAAATGCGTATGACCAACAAGTGTTGGATCACCCTGGATTGTAATCAACAAATACTGGAACAACAGTCATCAAACTGTTTAATATTGAGTTTTTGTTCACTCATTATTTAACAGATAAATAAAGGAGTAGAAAAGGGTGATTTACATGAATATTTAATTATTATTGGAAGGTGAAAGTAATAAATATTAATTGGACATCTTAAAGGTTGATATAAACAGTACATCTGTAATAAATTGTGGAACATGAAATCAGTTCTAAAAAATTGAATTTTAAAAAAATATTAAAAATTTGAATAGGTGCCAATAAATGACATTAACTTTGGAACATGTTCCCACGTACGCTTCAACGCCATAATGATTGTTTTTTTCGAATTCTCAATGGCATATGATATTTTTTTCACATTTTTACTGTTCACTTCATAATTCATTGAATGTAAATTAATGTTTTAGTAGAAAAAATATATATATAAATACAAAGTCACTTGTTCACTGCTATGAAATTTAAGAAATTTATTCCCTAATCTTTGTAATGAAAACTGATAAGTTGGTATTTTACCAACTTATCTCTTCTTTAATCTTAGATTTTTGCTATGTTTGAATAAGAAAATAGTGCATCTAATGTTGTTTACTTCCATTTTATAGGTTTTATATGATTGAGAAGTGATCGGAAAGAAACCAAATGAAAAACAAGTCAAAAGAGGCCAAATTGAAGAAAATGAGAAAAATGGCTAAAATTGCAAAAACGGCCAGATTTGTAATTCCAAAAATCAGTGGCTATTTTGTTCTAATTTTGATTGGAAAAGTAGGGAAACTATAAAAAGAAAGCTTGGGGAAAATATCTTTCATCTTTGGCCATTTTTACAAGACTTGGAAGCTAGGGTTCATCTACTACACCATTGGAGGAGAAGATTGAAGCACTTTAATGATAAATTTCTTAACCCTTTCTTCAATTCCTTGCTTTGTATTGAATATTTAAGTGTGTAGTATTTCATTCCTTTACTTGAATCTTATTTATGGAAAAAGTTTTGAATTGAAACTCTTGTTGTGCTTATGTATTGAATGATTTTTATTTATAATGAAGTGGGTCTTTATTTTTTTTAATTAATCCTGCTCTTTAATATTTCTTAAGGGATTAACTAACCCTAGGACTTGCCCATTTACTTTAATTTGAGCTCGGAAGGGGAGATTTGGGGTTGGAAAAGATTAATTAACAAGGATTTGGGGCTTTAAACCTCATCTAATAACTTGAGCTAGGAATAGTAAAGTTAACTTGAGATTAAATTGATTATGTTTAATGTCACACTCTAAGGCTTGGAAAAGTTTAGAGTGAAATCATTGATTTGGTTGGAAGACTTTCAATGAGATTTTAGAAACCATTGTCTATTAACATAATGTCACGACCCAAGTAGCCGTGAGTGGCACCTACACAAAATCCCCTAGTGGGTGAACCATCCCCTTAACCTTTTTTCTTAATCACTTAAACAATTACAAATCAATAATCAAAATCAATTCATGAATAAGTCTAAATCATTGCCATAAACAAAATAACTGTGGAAGTCCTAACTATTACAACCCCAAAGATCTTAAAGTCATCGTACTAGGACTCTAAAACCTAAAGTTGTCTAATGAATGAAATAACTGTCTAAAATAATCATAAATGTATGGAATGAAAGTAGACATCCAAATAAGGAAAGATATTCAGGCGGCATGGCATGGATAGGAGCTCACCCTTGCATCTGATTAGGAACTAGCCTCACACTAGATATGAGGTCTTGAAGATGTCTCTGCAACACAAACTGCACTCAAATAAAAAGTGTATCAAGGCAGTATCAGTACAACCACTATGTACCGGTAGATATCATAGGCCGACTAAGATTAGTATCATGCATACTTCATAAAATCAATAAGATAGGCAGATAGGAACAACAACACATATCCAAATAATGTAATCAACAGAAATCAGCCAACATAGGGATAAGATAAATCCAGCTATCAATCAATCACCGAGTTGATATAAGTTTAGTCATCAGCCAACAACAGAAGTAATATGAGTTCGATTTCAATGCAATTAAATAGTGAAAGTATCTCAATCGTGTACCCATATGCTAAATGGTATTGTTTCCCCAAATAGTCATGACCTGCAGGGGACCTACGGTGTCCATGTACCACTCGCTCCGGAACTGACCTTGGATCACGAGCCCATAACTAGACTACATCCTCACCCCCAGTCAAACGTGCCTTTATATATTTATATCTCTGTATCGGTTCACAATATGAATCTCAACGTATTTCCATTCCATCAGTCAATATGGAACATGATCAGTCAATAGTATCAATATCAATTAATACAAGGCACCATGCCATAAGTCATACAACACTTAGATAAATTCACTCAACACAACTTGAATATACAACCATCTCAATTAACAAGAAGAGTATATATTGACTCATTCCTTTTCAAAACATAACAATTCCATCTCAAGTTTTGATATAGGAAGAAATGGCACAAGCCTAAATAATCAGAATTTGTACCAACCAATCATACTTTCTCCTATCAACTTCACTACATATACAATCAACTAACCAAATTCTAACTCAAGTAAACTGAAACCTATCTCGAAGTCGAATTGGAACAATGCAATTATTCTGCAACAACCTTTCCCTTTAGCAAAGCTTCGGAACGTTCAAAGTCTAGAAATCATAACGCTAAGTGAGTAAGGAAATATCTACTTAACAACAACAATTTTGGGAATACAACCCCACTACTTCTACCCTTTTTCAATAGGTGAACTATCATCAGGCATGAATTCATCCCAAAATCAATCCCAACAATCATGATGTATCAATTCATGTGTTCTATAATCAATTCGGCCCCTTTCAATCAACTTTTAGGCTAAAGCTTCCATTTTTATTGGAATCCTAAGTCTCAATCAACCATTCCCACCATTAATAACCAAATTCTCATCCTAGAAAGTGATAATCTATACTCCTATATGATTAAACAACAATAAAATCAATACCCATTCATTGTTCAAGGGTCTTCATAAATTCTAGGGTTCTAGCCTTTCAATTCACCATTAATGAACCCTAGATGATGTAGGGACTTAAGAGGATTATGGAATGAATGAAGCTAAATGTTGAGACTTATCTTGACAAAGAATGGTGCCCTAGCCTTAGAAAAATCGTCGTAGTGCTCTTGGGAACTGTTTTTGGAGTTATGTAGGGAATAGGTTCGAAATATGGAATATAAAACACGGTTTATGTTTCCTGTTGACCACTGTAGCAGTCGACGTTTGCTATGGCGGTCCCGCTATAGCGGGAATGATCCCGCTACGGCGGACCCTATTAATTCTGGAACCCCCGCGGCGGTGACCAACCAGCCGTGACGGCGAACTCGCTACAGCAGTACTACCACTGCTACAGCGGTCTATATTGACCAATGAACTCTGGTTTTTCACTAGTTATTCACCTAAAATCGCAACTCCAATCTGAGGATCTACAGATGTAAACCAAACATGCATATATATATAAAAACAAGCTACGGACTCACTCGTGGCCTTAAAATTCCCAACGGAGGTCTAATTTACTAAGTCATCCCCTAACAGAATTGAAGACAAGTTTCAGACAATGCATAACAACAACCAACACAAGTTTCAGTTATTAGACTTTTAACTTTTGAGTTCAACTTTTGAGTTCCCATTAAGCTCACTTCTATTCTCGGAAAGGTACTAGCAAGGGTAAAATGGTCAAAGCCCCCATAACGACCTGGCGGTTCATTAAACATAAACTCACTCTTAGTTGTATAATCTTAAAATACATTGGATCATTACCAAAGAATAATATCCTTTGTATCCATGCTTGTGGCCATTGATCATTTTGCTAGCTTTCTAGTTAGTTTTATCTTTATTAGTTCTTAAATCAAAAATTCAAATATTAAAAAAGTGTTTGGCTTAGCTTAGTTGGTGATAAATCCTTTACTTTCTTAATCGCCTTTATATTGTTCTCTGTGGGATTCGATCCCGACTCATAGTTGGGTAAATTATATTGCGACGACCATGTACACTTTCTCTATGAATTAAGAGAAGATTAGTTGGTGAAATGAAAAGTTGAAGAGATGGGTGGAAAAGTATTAAAGGAAGTGTGTTAGGCTTGTTGAAAATTATAGTGCTTAGGGAGGTTTTGAGTCATTCTTACCCAAATTGTGCCCAACCTTAACCAAAAGCCTAAATTACAACCCTTTAAGTCCTAATTGATTTTGAACCAAGTGTGTCTACATTAGTGGAGAAATACATGGAGGGCAAGCGTATGGTAATACTTGTGTGCATTTGAACATCTTTGTGTGTGAGAGAGAGAGAGAGAGAGTTAATTCTTTCCATTTGATATCCCATTTGTGTTTAAAATTGCATTTTATGAGTTGGATTCTCTCTTGATTGTGAGGGCACATGAGAATTTGAGTTGTGCATTTGTTTCATATTTCAATTGATAGGAATAACCAAAAGAAAGCTGTTTTGTGATAATGAGGCAAAATTTGAAGTTTTAGTGTCATGACTTGATTGCTATTTTGATTAACATGGTGTTTAAGCACTTGTGTAATGACCCGTTTAGTCATTATAGTTTTTTCGGCATTTTTGCCCTTTTCCGAGCATTGATTAGCTTATTTTTGACCCAAGGAGACCGTTGGCATGCTTCCCGAGGTGTCTAAACCGGATTCAAGCAACTTTTGTGAAACATAGGCTTAAAGTGGAAAATGCTTAACCCAAAGTTGACTTTTGGGTAAACGGACATTTTTCGGAATTCCATCGATTCCGAGAGGTCGAGATGGTCATTTAGAATTTGTGTGTGCATTTGGTTCGGTTCCCAATGCACTCGGATGCATTTTGGGACTTGGGTTGGGAAATTGGAATTAAGGTACCGAGGGTTGACTCGGTTAATGAGGCCTCCGTTGGAAATGCCGAGGCCACGGGCACATTCGTAGCTTGTTTTTATGTGTGTCTATGTGTATGTTATGTGAGCAGAAGGCCTCGGGAATTAGTCAAAAAATTGGATCAAATCGTGAAACTTGGGTTAGTTTCTAGTGTCTGGTGCCCACTTTGGCGGCACCAGCACCGCGACAGCAGTATCACTAGAGCGGTAACTCTGCCGCTGGAGCGATCCAAGCATTTTTGGCTTAGACGCTGAAGCGATTATGCTGGAGCGGTCCCACTATCGCCAAAGCGGGTGAGGGGCAGTGTGTATAATTAATGAAGTGTTAAAAGCCTTTAGACCCTCATTTACCATTTCGAAATTAGAGCTTGTGGGAACTGTTCGTGGAGATATTTTGGGAATAATCTTGGAGGTAAATCTTGCTATCCCTCTTCTATTTCAGTAATCCTTATCATCATAGATTCCCTCTTTCCTTTAATAATCCCTTAGTAATGGAAGATGAAAGTGGGTTTTGATGAATTTTTCCCTAGGCTTATTAATGATAAAAATTGATGGTGTTTATGCTAGATTTTGATGAATCTAGGCTTGTTAATCATATATCTTCTATTTTTAGTGTTGAATTTTGGAATCAAAGAGTTAGGGTTTATACCCAAATTGGGAGTTTGTTTCAAATTTGAAATTGGGTAAATCTATGAGTTAATTTAGCAATTAGTGGTTGAGTTATGATCACTAAGTGCTTAATTTGATATTTTGCTTCTAAATTTCCCGTTTTGCCCTTGTGGGCCCGTTACCCCAATTTCTAGGGTTAGAATTGACCTAAGTTGAATAGTAGCAATATTAGTATCATTCTTCATGCTTTCTTATCTAGATTTCGAATATGCCTAGACTACTTTGGTTCTGAGGCTCAGCGGAAAGGCAAGGCAAAGGAGTGAGTTATTGGTGTTGCGATTCGGCTATCTAGGTAGGTTATCGCTTACCCTTGGTGAGACTTCGTATAGCGAAGCACATATTTAGATTATATTATCGGACACAACATGCGAACCTTCGGGTACGGAGTTGGGTTGGATATTGCCTTAGGTTGGGCCCTATTGTGTGTTAGGGCTAGCCACCCCGTTATGTTGTGATTTGATTGTTCTATTGTGCTAGCTTGATGCCATGAGTTGTTGATAGCTATTGGATTCTATTTTATCATCTTGATTACAATATTGTTTCGGTACCCACTGTTGGTATTTGTGATTCGGATATATTATTGGCGTACCCCTTGTTGGTACTTGTGATATTGAGCATGATTATTGAAGTTGATAAATGCATTGCACGCACTCTCATTTCATGATACACTGTTGAGATACTGCTGATACTTGATGAAACACTTTGATGAGCTAGGCTCGGTTTTACTTGAGTGACGTGAGATGGCCGATATTCGATGTTAGTTCTGAAATCGTTGATTGAGTGAGTGCATGGACTCCGCGGGTCCCCCAAAGTGGTGCCGGTGAAAACCCCTCTGTGGCAAAAATCCGGGGTCCCATCTGTTTGTTGGGCAAAGATCCGGGACGGGTGACACTTAGACTTCACGAGTCACACTAGGTTGTGCTACCGAGATGTCGATATTTCCGTCTGGAGTACATGTGTACACAACATTTGCATGACATTACATTGTATTCATACACTATTGCATTGCATTGCATTATGGCTTGATTTTGAGATGTTTGGTGTTGCGCTTGTAATGTTGGATTCGGACTCGATACATTCAGACTTGGCACATTTGGGATCAGATGCTTCACTTAGGTGATAACGTGTACTTGGATTCGATTACATTTGAAGTATACCTGTTGGTTGTCTGCTTATTTGCTTTATTATCTGGATTGTGTTAGGTATGCTTAGTCGACCGATGATGCCTACCAGTACTGTTGTTTTGTACTGACCTGCACTTGCTGCATTCCTTTATGAATGCAGAGTATCAAGTTGAATCCGCTTCTGTTACACGTAGCTGATGTTCGCTTCAGCATTATCTTCGAGTCTCCAGGGTGAGCATGGTCGTTCGATGCCTTGAAGACTTCTCTATCTTTATGTCCAATTCTATTCAGAGACATAAACACTTTATGTATTATTATTCCACACTTGTATTATTTCCCTTTTAGGTGCTCTTGTATTATTCAGACTTGACCCTGGGGCTATTGTTATTATTTGAACTATTCTACTATATATATATATATCGTGAGACTTATGTATTTATTCTATTCCGTTGCTTGATTTAATTATTTATGTCTTAATTTTCGTTAGGTTAAGCGTTCGGTTACCGAGGTGGGAAGGGTAAGTTCTTGCACGGTTTATGCCAAAATAGGCCGTGACATGTTGGTATCAGAGCCCTAGGTTACCCGGTCTATAATACAAGAGTGTGTCTAGTAGAGTCTCATGGATCAGTACGATAAGCTCCGTACTTATCTGCGCGAGGCTATAGGACATTTAGGAAATCTCTCTTTCTTTTCATTATTCGTGCTACTTTATTCTAATTGGTATCTAGAAAGATCAAATTGGTACAAATTGGTATCTGACTATTATCTCTTCTCTCACAAATGGTGAGGACTCGAGCTACGATAGCCCAAGGTCAGGTGCCAGAGCCCGCAGCTACGGCTGGCACCCGAGGGCGAGCAATCGCCAGAGGGCGTGGCAGAGCGAGAGGCCTCGAGGCTGCCCCGGCCGCGGGCAGGGCTCCTGCGGTAGGACAGCGGCGAGACAGGTCTCCTTCTCCCGAGCCCGAGTATCAGCCAGATAGAGGCCAGGCCGCAGAGGACACATCCTGAGGTTACTTCTGATCAGGCCATGCATGACACTATGGCTAGGATTCTACTTCATCTTGATGCCCAGCAGGCGGCAGCTGGGGCTACTACTCCCGACAGGGGTTCACAGACCAGAGTTGGGGCGCAGACCCCTGAGCAGGGACCTACGTAGGTAGCACATCCCACCGCATCTTTAGCTCCTCGCATTGATGCGATACCCGCTCCTAGTGATGATATTAGGCCCATGGAGGGCACTGTTATGACTGCTTCTGATCAGGACCTTGTTGGAAGATTCAGGAAGTTAGAGCCGCCGAGGTTTGCTGGTACTTCGTCTGAGGATGCTTATGAGTTTATTCTTGATATGCACGAGTTGCTGCACCGTATGGGGATCGTGGAGACCCACGAGGTTGTTTATGTGTCCTACCAGTTTTGCAGCGACGCGAAGACGTGGTGGAAGTATTTCGTGGCTTGCAGACCTGAGGGTTCCCCTCCTTTGACCTGGACTTAGTTTTACCGGGCCTTCCTCGAGAAGTATGTGCCCCGGTCTTTGCGAGAGGCACGTAGGGAGGAGTTTTTGCATCTTGAGTAGAGGGGCATGTCTTTGGAGTCCTATGTGACCCGCTTCTTATATTTGGCCTGCTATTCTACTCCTTTGATCCCTACTGAGGCCGATAGGATCATGCATTTTGTTGGGGGACTAGTGGGCTCTCTACAGATTCCTTGTCTTCAAATGGAGTCTATGGCGGCTTCCTTCCAGTCCATTATCGAGTATACTTATATGGTTGAGGGCGCTAAGGCCAGTGCTTTTGGTGGTAGTGACAAAAGACAGCGTCAGACTGGCAGTTTTGAAGGTCATGGTTCGAGGGGCGCCGGTCAATTTTCGTGCCCACCACATCCATATTCTGGTCGTCTGGTGCATTCAGCGTTTCGAACTAGATATGGCCACTATGAGTTTCTAGTGATGTCTTTCAGGCCTACTAATGCCTCGGCTGCATTTATGACTTTGATGAATGGCATCTTTAGGCCATTCCTGGATTCTTTTGTGATTGTGTTCATTGATGACATCTTGGTGTATTCCAAGAGCAGAGAGGAGCATGAGAGCCATCTTCGTTTTGTTCTTGGGTTGTTGAAGAAACATAGCCTGTTCGCTAAGTTTTCTAAGTGTGAGTTCTGGTTGGAGTCTGTAGCATTCTTGGGCCATGTTGTGTCTAAGGATGGGATTATGGCTGACCTGCAGAAGATTGAGGCTGTGAGGGGTTAGGCGAGGCCCATTACTGTTACTGAGATTTGTAGCTTTGTGGGTTTGGCCAGCTATTACCATCGCTTTGTGAAGGGTTTTGCTGCTATTGCTTCGTCCTTGACCAGATTGACTCAGAAGGATGTTCCCTTCCAGTGGACGGATGATTGTGAGAAGAGCTTTCAAAACCTCAAGCTTCTTTTGACTACAACTCTGATCTTAGCATTACCCGTGGAGGGTAAGGACTTCGCTATCAATTGTGATGCCTCCCGTATGGGTTTGGGTGCTGTGTTGATGCAGAAGGGTAGAGTGATAGCTTATCCTTCCCATCAGTTGAAGGTTCATGAGAAGAATTACCCTACCCATGATTTGGAGTTATTGGTCGTGGTCTTCGCTTTGAAGATTTGGAGGCATTATTTGTACGGTGTTCATTGTGAGGCTTTCACCAATCACTGTAGTCTTCAGCATGTGTTTACCCAAAGAGATCTTAATTCCAGGCAGGGCCGGTAGATGGAGCTCCTGAAGGACTATGACATATGTTGACACCTAATTTTTGACCTCCCGTAGGTCATTTCAACCACTCGGGGTCCCTGAGAAATGAGTGAATAAGCTGAATATCTCTAGCCTCAAATGATTTTTACAAAAACAAAATGCCCAGATTAATATTTCTTCCTTTTAAATCAGTAAAAGATTTTTCTGTGCATCATGTTTTGTTTAGAGAATAATAATAATTTTCAAGATATTTGGTTGAATTATTTTAAAAGAGGAAAGAGAGAAAGAAGAGAAATTCTTGTTTAATCATTTAAAATCATTATTTTTTTTACCTCTGAAATTTGGATAATTTAAATAGTTTAAGTAATTAATTATTTACCTTTTCTTTACTACTCCTGATTTTTATAAGAAATAAGTATAATCGCCCTTTAATGATTTGATTAGGCTAGTTAATTAATTAAGCAATAATTATTGCAAAACTGAGCCCCTTATTTCTTTCTTGATTTTGCCCTGGTCACAATTAGTTTAATTATTATTTCATTTAAAAGAATTAGCTTATATTTTTATAAAAAAAAATTAGCCTATTGGTATTTAATTTAAAATAATATGTTCAAATTTAGATTAAAAGGCCATAATTAAAATAAATATGTTGGGCCAATTAATTAAAGCTTCAGGCCCATCAACGACTTAACCGACCTTCAAAATTATTTTTCCTTTTATTAATATTATTATAAAAAATACGTAGCAACCTGATTTTCCCTGCGGTTTAAATTTTCTTTAATATTATTTTAAGTTATAAATGTTTAATAATTAAGTATACTCAACATATACACCAAGTATACAGACATATATATAGATATATGTGTATATACAAGAAAAGGACCATTTCTTCTTTTCAATTTTCAGTTGGATCGAATCCAAGCCCAATGGGGCTGACCCGGCCCAAGCCACGGCTGATAAGGGGCAAAACCCCTTTCACTTATCATTTTTCCCACGACCAAACGACCCCTACTCTTTTCTCTCTTCCCTTCCCCTTTCCCTATACCCTAACCCTAGCATCGCCAAGCTTCGTGCCTTCTTTCTCATGCCAGAAATGGCAATGTTGCAGAGAGTACAAGGCTTTTGCAACCTTAGTTCACCCTTTTCGCATAATAGCATCAATGATTCAACCCCAATTTCATCTTCTTCCTCCCAAACACGATATAAGTCTTTTTCACTTTAAGATTTCCTTTAAATTTTTGGATCTAATATATGATTTCCTGCATTTTGTTCTTTATTTTATGATGGTATTATTGTATTTTTTCGAATTTCATTGGCCAAGTACAAATGGGCCAGATCGAGTCGAACAATACTAAGATCTGGCCATGCATTCTTAATCTTGGCTAGTTTCGACCGTAGATCTTGTTTACAAAGGCTGTTTGAGTAGAAAAATGTTAGTCCCACATCGGTATTTTGAAGTTCCTTCACAGTTTTGGGGTTCTATAAATAGAACCCCAACCTTCATCACAAAATAAGTTTTTTTTCAGAAGTTGGAAGAAGCTTAAAAAACGATAGGCTAGAATTTCAAGTCAAGAACTTGAAATTTAAGCAAAAAGTATAATCTTAGACTAAAAAAAAAACTCTTTGTCAGGTTTGAGTCTCTTAGTCAAAAAATTTATTTATTTTTCCTTCTTTGTGGTTGAGTTTGAGGGTGGAAGCACAAGGAGCTTTTTGAATTCATTCTTGACAAAGGCTGCATTGAAAAAAGGTAATACCCAGCCCCTTTTATATTTTGTCATTTTATTTTGATAATTAGACTATGTTATTAAGTGTTCTTGATTGATGGTAGTGTAGTAGGATTTTGACTTGAGTACTGTTTAATAAGCCTTAAGATGAACCCTTTCAAAGCATGATGCCTTATTTATCTTGTGTGCCTAATCTGGTATCTCATTATTTGGTTTAAGTTGGATGTCCTAGATTTGTGCTAATCCTTTGCAAGAGTGTTTAAGATTGTTGGAAACTGGAAATGGTCTATCTAACCTTGAGTTTTGATAAAGATCAGCAGTGCACCATTAATACATACATATTGAAATAAAAGGTGTTTGGTTTAATCAGAGAATACATGGTTTGTTGTAAGGCTGTTTAGAATATTAATTTGGGTTGTATGACTCTTTGGTGATACTGCTTGGTGTTAGGGAGTCCTTATGACATGTTTGTAGGGTTATCACTGCATTACTTGCATCATGATGTGATAATACTTATCCCCAAAGGAATTCATCACTTAAGTGCTTTTAGTGTTAGGTCCAAGGACCTTTTGTTTTACATTATTGAACATGTCCTGGATTGTCATCAGTTGATTTGTGATATTCTCCTTTTAAAGTGAGACTACCCTACTCCTAGCTTACCATGCTTAAGTGAGAACCATTTTAAAACTGTACCTAAAGAGTGTGTGTGCAAATGTGTTATGTCGTCTCTGGTTGATGCTACATTGTTGTACAAATGCCTCAAGTTGACCCTCTATGTGATTTGTTCTTATTCTCTATTGGTTTGTGAAACTCTATAAGTGTGCAGTAACTGTTTTGATTTTGATAAATATGATGAAAAGGATTAGAGGCACAAGCAGATTAAGAATTCAATATTTCACTAAATAATGAACCACCCTGCTCTTTCTGAGAATCTGTATGGCTTATTGTTTCACTTTTGAAAGCAAGGTAAATTAAAACAAAGTTAACAGCTTAAGACATGCTTTTTTTTGTTGGGAGATTAATATGCTTGGAGTTTTCATTCGATTATGACCTCTTGATTAAACCTGACTACTGAAAATAACCAGCTTGTTGTTGGGTAAATTATATTACGATGACTGTGTACATTTTCTCTTTGAGAAGTGGATTTGGACGTTGTCAAAAACTTAAATTGAAATTATTTAAGGCGATCTGGGATAACCCGAAAAGCATTTCACTTTTGGAGGTACTTAAGTTGGACTGTTGGAGACTTGGAGTAGTTATTCCATGTCCTATGGTACTATGATATGGACACTTGGACACAGTACTCATTAACTCAAAATTTTTTAGTCCAATTTCTTTTTATTATTCGATTTAGATCTATCTTAGTTTATAAATAGATTTTAAGTGAAGGGAAAAACGGTCGTTCAACATTTTATCGGTATTTTCGTCTTTCAACTTTAGACTTAGTAGCTTCCTGTTACACCTCGAATTATTTTTTGCATTGTTTGCGTTGGAAACTAACGTAAGCTCGGAGAGGTCATGGAACCCTTATAAGGTTAAGGAATACTCTTAACAAGTGTTAAGCAAGTGTCTAAAGGTTCCGGGATCAAGCAAATAGAAGAAAATAAATTTGACGACAATTTGGAAAAAGTTGGCAGGATTTTGGACAGAAATTTTTTGTCAACTTCGGAGGGGTATATCTCTGGGTATATCAGGAGTTTTTAGGTGTTTCAAGAGCCTACAATGAAGTTCGTCGAGTCTAGTTTCCAACTCAACAAACTGTTCGTCCATACGATATCGGAGTAGGGAGTTATGGGCATTTTAAAACGGACTGCCAGAAGCCGCGAATCTACGCGGAAATTCTAGAAACCTCTTAAAAGGTCCACTAAATTCGGCCCACTGGCCCAACCCGAATTGGGCTACTATATATATATCCCTTTAAGTCATCTAAATCACCAAATTTCTCACCATTTCTTATCTCCACCCTTCTCTAGAATCTTCCACACTTATCTCCCCATTATAAGAGAATTATTGAGAATTCTTGAAGGTTCTACAATATTCCACAACCTTCCATACCATTGAAAGAAAAGATCAAACATCAAAACTTTAAGATAATCTATGGAAGATGATTATTCTTGTTTCTCTTCAATGTTGTGATGAACTTGAGCTTGGGAGAAGTTGAGTGAGGTGAAATTCTTCCATTATAAGCTATGTTCCCCATCTTATCTATATGATTGAGTTGGTTTAAAGGTTTAATAACTCTTGAAAAGGAAAAGAATTAAAGTGGAGAAGTCACAAAGTATTGAATTGAAGATGATGACTATGGGATTAATTTGAAAGGAGATTTTGGATTAATTTGAGATTAAATTGAATATAATTCTTTGATTATGGTATTGTGGATATTTTTATGGTTGGTTGAGAAATTGGGGAAAACATCGTGTGGGATGTTTTATGAAGTATATTAGTATTGATGATGATGTTGTTGATATTAGTATTGTTATTGTTGTTGTTTTGTTGGTATTGTGATTTCGGGCTAGGGACATAAACAGGTGAGATGCTACCCGAATTTTGGCAGATTTTAAAAGGAATTAATTTGAGGGCTTAAGACAAGCATATGATGATAAGCCTAATAATAGCATAAATTTTCTTGAATGTAGATTTACGAGCTTGGAAGGATAAGCATTAAGTAGTAGGAGACCGCAAAGGTATGTTAAGGCTAGTCCCTTTTTTTCTAAAGGCATGATTCCTTTCTTATGAACATATATATGTTTTCCATAATACCCTTATTCCCAAAAGTTAGAAGTTCATGATTCTTAGAGTTTCTTATGATGCTAAGGATAAGTACGTTCCATGATGATAATGATGGTGATGATTCCATTCTTGGAGATTCCAAAGCTTATGGATTTGACGCTATTATGAGATTATTGAGCTTATTTCATGATTTCCTTGATTTTATCCATTGTTGTTGATCTCACCTCAAAATACTTGTTCTTTCGAGGTGAGATATAGCGACGATGATAATTCCATTTCTAGTGCTATCTAAGTTCATCGTTCTTGATACTCTCATGACACTATTGATCTCATCTTAGGATAGTTGATCTTCTAAGGAAAGATGTGGTGATAATGATACGAAGATGATGATGTGTTTTTATTTATGTACTCTTATATATGTATATATGTATATATGTATATATGTAGTCATGTGTGACACCGAGTCCCGAAAGGGCCGGGTACGGATATGACCGAGTCCCGATAGGGCCAGGTACGGATATGACCGAGTCCCAAAAGGGCCGGGTACGGATATGACCGAGTCCCGAAAGGGCCGAGTAAGGATATGACTGAGTCCTAAAGGGCTGGGTACGGATATGACCGAGTCCCGAAAGTGCCGGGTATGGATACTACCGAGCCTATATGGCCGGGTACGGATATTACCGAGCCTTACTATGGTCGGGTACGGATATTACCGAACCTTACTATGGTCGGATACGGATAATACCGAGTCTATATGTCCGGGTACGGTATTGTATTATATTGTATTGTATTGTATTGTATTGTATGAGTACGTATGTGGATATATGAAATATTTCTTCTAGAAAGGTTAGGCAGGCATGATAAATGTCTTAAAAGGTATCATGAGGTATAAATGGTTCTTTTATCTTACGCTATTTTTCCTACTTTGTCATGTTACTATTCATGCCTTACATACTCAGTACATTGCTCGTACTGACGTCCTGTCATGACCCAACTAGAGGGCCATGACGGGTACTCAGTACTAGCCTACCGAGCACCTCTGATCTGACATTTCCTTTTCATTACTAAGTTGGCCACATGGACAACTTGCGGATATCATGTATAGAACGGTCGTCAACAACATTACCCATAAACATATGACATATGCCAACCAGACTTACCAAAATATTATACAACGCTGAGAGCTGGGCAAGTTAAAGAACATCTAATTACATACATCTGTCTACGAGCCTCTAAGTAGATTACATAAACCCATAAGATGGGGCAAGACTCTGCCATACCCAAGTGAATATATACAAAGAGTAGTACCAATAACTACAGCCCCGGAACAACTGGAGCTCTTCCAAGGTGTCGCTGACAGAGCTCCTAAGAATCAGACGCGCCTACCTATTTACTGCGGGCATGAACGCAGCGTCCACAAAAAGGGACGTCAGTACGAACAAAGTACTGAGTGTGTAAGGCATGAACAATAATATAATAAGACACATGGAGCATACCATGAGATAAAAGGGAATAACCTGTACATCTGAGTGCCTTTTGAGGCGGATACCATGCAAGCTTAGCTTTTCATAAAATCTTTCTCATACAAATGTATCATAATAATGTTGTGGAACGCACAACCTGATCCATATATATATAATAGTGCCGAGGAATGAACAACCCGATCCATTTATATATAATAGTGACGAGGAACGAATGGCCCGATCCATTTAACCATATACCCCGCGTCCGGGACGATATCATAATATACCAACTGATCAGGTGACTATGCGTATATAACGCCTCGTCCTTTTTCCTTTCCCCATAAACTCATATAGATACATATAAACATATATAATATAAGTAGCATGCATGAGAGCCCAACTAAAAGCTACGACTCTATCGGAGTGACGTAAGGTCGATAACCTCCGATTATATTATGGAATAATCATCTTCGCTCTATCTCACCTTGAAAGAACAATTATTATAAGGCGAGATCAACAACAATGAATAAAATCAAGGAAATCATGAAGTAAGCTCAATAATCTCATAATAACATTAAAATCACAAGATTTGGAATTTCTAGGATTAAAATCTTCATCATCATGCTCATCATAGAAAACATCTCATCTTTAGAAGCATAAGAAACTTTTAAGAATCATGAACTTCTAACTTTTGGAAGTAAGGAGGTTATGAAAAATATGTAGGGAATTATAACATAGGAATTTCTAGAAATAGGATCATCGTCATCATGAAACATACTTATCTTTAGCATCATGAGAAGCTTTATGAATCATGAATCTATAGCTTTTGAGAATAAGGGACATTTTAGGAAACATGTATGGGTTCACAAGAAAGGAATCATGCCTTTGGAAAGAAAGGGTCTAGCCTTAACATACCTGTCCGGCCTCCAACTACTATGCTTATTCGTCCGAGCTCGTAATTCTACATTTAAGAGGATGCACACTATCGTTAGACTCATTGTAGTATACTTGCCCTAAGGTTTCAAATTAAGCTATTCTATATCCTACCGAAAATCGGGCAGCATCTCCTCTATTTATATGCCTAGCCCGAAATCATAATCCAACAACCAACAACAATAACAAGAATACCAACATCAACCACAATATTATCAATACTAATAGGCTCCATAAAACATCTCACACGATGTTTTCCAAATTTCTCAATCAACCATAACAACATCCATAATACCAAAATCAAATAATTATATTCGATTTAATCTCAAATTAATCCATAATTCTCTTTCAAACTCACCTCATGGCCATCAACTTCAATTCAACTCTTTATGATTTTTCTCCTATGATTCTTTCCTCTCTAAGAATTGCTAAACCTTTACATCATCTTAATCATGTAAATAATAGGAAGAACATACCTTATTATAGAAGAACTTCACTCTATTCACCCCTTTCCAAGGTCAAGTTCATCACCACCTTGAAGAGCAACAAGAACAATTATCTTCCATAAATGTTCCTTGAGGTTTTGATGTCTTTTGATGATATGGAAAGGTTGTGGAAGATTATGGAATGTTAGGAAGGATTATGGAAAATTATGCAGAGTTATGGAATGTTATGGAAGTTGATGGAAAGTGATGGAAAATTATAGAACTCTTAAGAAGTGTGGAGGACGAGAGAATGGTGAAAATTGATGAAAATTAATGGGTTACAGGGGTATTTATAGGTGTGTGTTGGGTCGGGTTACTGTAGCACCCGGGTATTGTAGCAGCATTTTCCTGCTTCGTCCGCCTAACTTGTAACGTCCATAATTCTCTACTCTGATGTCGCATCGACGAGCGGTTTGTTGAGCTCGAAACTAGACTCGATGAATTCATTTTAGGCTTTTGAAACACCTTAAAAATCCTAATATACTAGGAGATATACCCCTCCAAAGTTGACTAAAAATCTGCCCAAAATTCTACCAACTTTTTCCAATTTTTTCAACAAATTTATTTTCTTCAATTTGCTTGATCCCGGAATTTTCCGAAACTATCCATACATGATATTTATCATTAATCATACTTGATAATGGTCATGTCCTTTGGTTCCAAGGTTGTCCTTCCCGGTTACGACTTACAAGATCATAATTCATCCTTTACTTAAACAATATACTTAATAATGGTTCGTTCCTCACAATCTAAAGTTGTTTTACCTAGCCATAGCTCGAAATACTTACATTCAAATTTAACCAGCGCTTCTCTGAGTTACGGGGTGTAACACGTCCCTTTCTGTGGACGCTGCGCTCATGCCCGCAGGTAGGCAGGGAGACGGATCCGATCCGTAGGTGCTTTATCAGCGGATTCCCAGGAGCACTCCACTTACTTCGGACCTGCATACTTTTGGTATTGGTCTTCATGGTCACTTGTATTCTATGTAGAGGCTCGTAGACATATGTGTACAGTTAGACGTTTCATAACCCTATCGGTTCATATTGTTGTATAATATTTTAGTAGCCTTGTCGGTTGGTGATGATGGACATAATTGTTGAAGATTATATAGAGATGTGTCTTTATGTTGTGATATATGTCCTTACAGATTATGACATCCATGAGCTATCTTTATGGTCCACCCAGAAATGATTATGAGATGCATGTTTAGAGGTGCTCGGTGTGTTAGCTCCAGGTGCCCGTCATGGCCCTCTGGTTGGGTCGTGACAGTTCCAATCCATGCAAAGAGATTGATCAGTGAGTATAATTTTGTACAGTTTGGAAACATCATTTGAAATAATCAATTCAAAGATTAATAATTGAATGTGATCTTTCACCCCCATTGAAGCATTTAATTTAAATCCTTTCAAACAAAACTTCCTACCTATAAAAGGACACACAACTCCTTGATATCCATTCTCGGCACATGCATTGCACGTGTATGTTGAATCTAAGCCTGTCGAACGGGATGGGATTGTAGGGGACTGCTATGGGGGGACTGGAAGGAATGGGGGACTTTTTAAAGGGGGACTTAGGGGGACCGCGATCAAACTTCAAACGGCTAGTTTTTTAAACTTAACGGCTAATTTTTTAACTTATTAGTTAATATTAAATTGTCAAGTCTTTATAAAACATTTAAAGACTTGGATTTATTTTTAAGTATTTATGAAAGGAGAAAATAATTTTAAGTAAGAACTTTACGTTTATTAAATCTAATTTCAAGTCTTTTTAAAAATTATGGAAAAGGGCCTAAAATACCTTTGCACTATTAGATTTGGTACAAAAATACCCTACATCCACCTTTGGGGCCTAAAATATCCCTGGGGTTAACCTTTGGGGCCTAAAATACCCTTATTTTAGCAGACCCATTTCAAAACCCAATTAACAATTTTTATTATGTGGCAGCTTCTCATTGGTTAATAAAATAATTAAGTTAAATTAATTAATCCCCCATCGATCCAAATAATAAGCCCTAACCTCCCAATTAAATGCCCTTTTATCCATATCAAAAGAAACCCTTGAACCCATTCAACTAATAAGCCTGATCCTCGAACGTTGCCGACATTTGGGTGGTGATTCAACCAATACATGAAACACTGAAAGAAACATACCATGAAATAGAAACACGCTGTTTCTATTTTATTTTAGTTCAAACTTTCAAAGTAGAATTTGTCAAACACCAACCTGTAAAAGTAATGTTCTTTTCTATTTTCTTTTTTGCATTGCTATATATATATGTGGCTTCATACATTCATGATTCACCAATAAATAACTCAACATAAAAAGGATCAGTTAAATTGATAAATCTTTACGTTGAAACACTTGAAGACTTACCAGAATTTGACTACAGGAGATTTCTTGTTAAAGGAAATTAAATACTTCATTTTCAGCTGAAATTACGACCATGAAACACCAAAAGAAACAGACCGTGAAACAGAAACACACTGTTTCTTTCAGTGTTTCATGTATTGGTTGAATCACCACCAAAATGTCAGCACCATTCGAGGGTCGGGATTATTAGTTGAATGGGTTTGAGGATTTCTTTTGATATGAATAAAAGGGATTTAATTGGGCGGGTAGGACTTATTAGTTAGATCGGGTTAAATGGGGGATTAATTAGTTTAAGTTAATTATTTTATTAACCAATGAGAAGTTTCCATGTAATAAATAAAATTATTAATTGGGTTTTTGTAACGACCCGTTTCATCGTTACTGCAAATTCCGAAATACTCGTGATGCTGACACTTTGAGACATAATTGAACCCTATTGTATTTCAGGGAACCGTTAAATTGATCGAGAAATCGCACGAGTTGCATGAAAAGAATTGGATCCAGGCCATCTAGGTCCAGTTGTACCGCTGCAGCGCCTTCCAGGCCGCCCCAGCGGTCAATCAGCAGCGATTGGTCAGCAAAAGCGGTATAGCAAGATTCCTCAAGGACCGCCCCAGCTGTACCTTGGACACAGAAGAAATACCGCTGGACGCGACCGCCCCAGCGGTTAAGAGCAGTGAATCCACCTATTTAAGTAACATTTCGGGAATTAGCCTCAATTTTCATAACCCCAGAGAGTCCGGCCGCCCTTGGTGCTTTATGGAACCACAAACTTGATTTTGTTGGGAAAGAAAATCCCTCTAACTCCTCCCATTCAATTCTCCCTTTTTATGATTCTTGTTAAGAGCCTCTCATCTAGAAAAACACAAATGGGTATCTCAATCTCTTAAGATTAAAAAAAAAAAGGACTTCCTTGTTCTCATAACATGAAATCTTTGAGTTATCTTCCCCCTTGTTCACCACCTTAAACATGGTTACTAACCTAATTTCTTATTTCCCCCCATTGAAAAAAAATGGGTTTCTACTATGAATCTTAGAAAGGGGTTTCTAAAGGATAGATAAAAATGGTAACTTGTCCCAACTAGTGACTTAGAATAGTGTCATGAGTTATGAATGGAGGTTGATGGAGCATCTAGCATTATGGAAGTGGATCTAGTGATATAATAAATTCCCATACCCACCTTATCAATTCGAAGTCTTTTATGAGAACCCTACTGGTAAATTCTATTCTTCGACCTCATGGGTGTCTCCAAGCTCTTTCGTGTGGATTACGGTATGATAATCAAGTTGAAGCATCAATGGATATTCGTGACATCCGCTCGGCCATGAGGTATGTTATGGCTTCCCTTTTCGGTAGACTCCGGTTAGTTTCATATTTTTGCATATTAGAAGGAACGGAAAATGTATGTATATGAATTGGAGATTTGGGATGGAATCTTAGGTTGGTATTGTTGTGTGATTTGTGTGTTCGGGCTTGTGGCCTGTAGACTCCTTAGGATGTTTGGTGTGGTTTCTTGAATAATTGGTGGATTTTATGTGACTTGGGAGTAGTGGCTGGTACTTAATTATCTATGTCTCACGAGGGGAAATTTCGTAATACGTGATTAGTTGTGTTATGTCATTTATAGCGAACCTAGTTGATAAATGGAAGGATAAAAAGTGGAAAAGATTGTAACTGAGTTTCTAGACTAAGTGGTGAGAAATAATTGTGAGTAGGAGGTGAAGGTATTTGTTTAAAGCTACTAGGTTGAGTTAGGGAATTTAGTAGCAACATGTATTTACTTGATTACCCTGTTGTGTATTTGGGGCTAGCCGCTATGTTGTGATTGATTTTCCGGTTGTGTTGGCTTGATGCCACTAGTTGTTGATAGGTATTGGATTCTGTTTTATCATCTTGATCATGATATGGTTGGCGTACCCACGATGGTACTTGTGATGCGATTATATTGTTGGCATAGCCACTGTCGATATTTGTGATTTGGATATATTGTCGGCGTAACCACAGTTGGTACTTGTGATATTGAGCATGATTATTGATGTGATTCATGCATTGCCCGCACTGGCATTTTCATGATACATTGTTGAGATATGGATGATAATTGATGAAACACTTGATGAGCTGGGCTCAGTTTTACTTGAGCGACGTGAGAATCCGATGTCCGATGTTCATCCTGGAATCGTGGATTAAGTGAAATTGATATTTGAAAAAAATCTTTAGCTTGAGTGACGTGAGAGTCCGATGTCCAATGTTCATCTCGTAATCATGGATTTCATGGCCGATATCTGATGTTAGTTTCGGAATCATTGATAGTGCATAGGCTCCACGGGTCCCCTAGGGTGGTGTCGGTGAGAACCCCCCGTGGGCATAGATTCGGGGTCCCGTTTTTCTATTGGGAAAAGATCCGAGATGGGTGGCACTTAGACTTCGCGAGTCACGCTAGGTTTTGCTACCGAGACATCTATATTTCCGTCCGAAGTACATGTGTACATCGTATTTGCATGGCATTGCATTGCATCCACACATTATTACATTGCATTTGCATTATGATTGATTGAGATGCTTGGTGTTGTATTTTTGTTGTTAGATTTGGACTTGATGTATTCAGACTTGGTATGTTTGGGGATTAAACGCTTTATTTAGGCGATGACGCGTATCTGGATCCGATTACATTTGATTTACACTCGTTGATTATACTTGTTGAATTATTCGGAGAATCCTCCGTAAATCCAGTTAATTGATTGGTTTCTAAGGGATGTAGGATAAAAGTTGTTATAACTAGGGGTTGACTCCTAGACCAAAAGAAAGATCTAATGATTCATGTACTGGAAATTGCACTGGTGCTATTTGACTCGTAGTTATTAGAGAACAGTTTTGACTTAAAGGTATTGATGTTATGATGTGTGATAGGTAAATATATGACTTGATTTAGTGATTATCATGGTTGTTTGTGAATTCTTTTACCAATATGTGCTACTAACCATTGTCGGCCTATGATACTTACTCAGTACGCGTAGATTGTACTGATATTGCGCTTGCTATACCCTTTTTGGCTGTAGGTTGTTTCAGGTATTTGATTTGATACGAAGCGGAAAGGTGCGGTTACTATCTGGAAGGCCTCCTCCCACTTCATTCTAGGATGGAGGTTGAGTCTTAGAATGTTGTAGTAATCTAAAGTCATTAATAGTTCTTGTACTACTCTAGACCAGGTTATGGGAAGTTGAATCGAGTTTGTAATCATTAATTTGTTGTAATCCCTTAACTACTTGAGTTTATTGAAAATATTATGATGTTCCGCTGTTATTTTTAAGTACCTCTTGGTTGAATGATTCGTCCTGATCAATTGATGTGTTAATTGAATAAAGGGTTCGCCTACCAAGGTGGAAAGGGTAGGTGCCCGCAAGGTCCCAAATTGGGTTGTGACAAGTTAGTATCAAAGCCTAGGTTACCGGTCTCACGAGTACAAGAGAAATGCCTAGTAGAGTCTCGTGGAATGATACGTAGACGTCTGTTCCCATCCACGGAAGGCTATAGGGCATCGAGGAAAATTTCCTTTCTTTCTTTCAAATCGTGCTACTTCGGTCAAATTGGTATCTCGGTGGGCCCAATTGGTATCTAGACGATTCCAATTGGTATCTACGTGCAAAAAGTAAATCATATTACGGGATCAGATCTAACTGCGTAGGAAGAGATAAGTTAGACTTCAAAGGGGAACGAAATTCGGGCATGGTATGACGCCACTGCCAGGCACAGCGCCCCAGCGGTTAGTCTACCGCTATGGCGATGCCGCTACAACGGATGGGTAACTGCTGAAGCAGAAAACCCATTTCCCACTTGGACTGCTCCTGCGGCTCCCCTGCCGCCAAAGCGGGACCGCTATAGCGGTCTGAGAGACCACCGAAGCGGTACTGCTGGATTCAGAGACCTGAACCTTCCCCTGTTTTCAGCCCATTTCCCCTGTTTTAGCCCTTCGACAGATCAGATAAAAACAACAGCTTGACCAACCAATAATTGTATAAAAACAAGGAAAGCATCACTTACACAAACATCATTACCATTACTAATACAAGGAAATTAAATAGTCCCACATTCAAACAAGTTATCCGAATATTAAGTCCAAACAAGGCTAACAAAAAAAAAGACATCATCCAAATAAAAGAAGCAACACAAACCAAACAAAAAAAAAAGGAATTGTCTAAAAGCCCGATATGGGCAACCATATCATCATCAAAGGGAAAAGGAGGGGGGCTAAGGGGTCTCTAATCAACCATCTTGCTCATGGTGTTATCATTGTCAGAGCTGCCAACTACCTCCACCTGCCCAGCTTTACCACCAACCTCTCGGAGCATCTCCAGGAAGGAATACCTGTCAGAGTCATCCTCATCTCCCACGGGAATCGACATGCCGGGACGCATGGTGTCCCGTATTTCCATAGTCCCTCTCCAGTTCTGGACGAACACCCAGTCCCGGTATCTGTTCCAGGCAACCTCAGCATCGAAATCCTCCCAAAGTTTCCTGTGGTATGTGGCCAATGTAGAATAGACTGTCTACATGGAAGCAAGGGACTCTCCCATGGTCTTCTGGGTGTTGAAATAACCCTTCATCTTATCCCTGGTGACAAAGGCTGCAGCATCCCCTGATGAGCTAGAACTCTTGGAGAACATGGGCAACTTATGGAACATACCCACCATCTCGTCAAAACGCGTGTCCATGCACTCGAATGGCCCCTTAAGGTGAGAAACCCCAGCCTCGGTCTCCTGACCGCCCTCATCACCGGCATCATTATCAGCCCCAGTCCCACTGCATCCCTCTCGAGCATCACTAACCTTCCTCTTTTTCCTACCCTCCCTACTAACAACAGCAGTATCCCAACCCTTCACTAGAAGTGGGTGAAATAAATTATCACTAGGAACCCACTCGTCCGTCGCATTCTGTCTCAGCACCTTAAACCTCTTGTAGATTGAAGTGATCAAGGAGGGAAACATCAGTCTTGCACCCCCGTCTCTCAAGAAGTCCTTCCACTCGACAACCACTTGAGCACCTACATTAACGAGAATGTCTGCAAGAACACAAGCAACAACCAAGGCAAGAGGAAAAGTCACATCCCGGACATTCTTCGACGGTCGAACCCTACGAGAAATAATATTCAACCAACTCTTTGCCTCCGCAGTGAAACAATCACTAGAAATCGCAACCTTACCATTAGCCCAAATGGCATACCTCATCTCACTCTCACGAACCAACACTGAAGCCAACCAATTCAAATCTTGCTCTGCCGCCTAAGCTGCAAAGGGCTCCTCTGGATGGTTGTCGAGTTTTTACACCCTATTAATGGCTTTTGGTCCCACTTTCACCCTCGCACCCCTAATAATAATCTCTGGGTTGGGAGAATCCTAGTCCACCGTGGGCAGCATAGCATAAAATTCCCTCACCCAGGTTTCGTTGCAAAACTCGGGATCCTCAACCAAACGGTTCCACTTGATTCACTCCAATCGAGCAAGAAAATTCAAAGCCCGTTTGTCCATGTTGGTCATGTCGAATCCCGCTCTAATAGTAAGGACATGGGCAGCTGCTGCAAGTATAACTGTTTTTTCTTGGGAGTTGGAAGTGTCTCGTACGCGGGACCTCCTCCCCGCCTTGAACTTGTTGAATTCCTTCTGGGTTCTGTGCCATTTTTCCTGCAAGGGATTTAGGAAATTGTTATATTCACATTTTAATGATGTTGTATCAAACTAGAAGAGAATAGTTTTTTCAAACCGAACGAAACCCCTCTGGTTACCGAGCCTGTTAGCTGCAGAAACTGCAGCCGCCGCTGCAGTGGTCTGCAGACCACTACGGCGCTGCCTTTTCCACGACCAACAGACCGCTACAGCAGTCATATCAAAAAAATCCCTCATGACCGCTAAAAGCTGTAGGCCGAGCGCAACAACGGTCAGCCAACCGCTGAAAAATTTCAATTTCACAACCCCAAAATTTGACTCAAATATCGTGTCTCAGCACATATCGAACAAGAAACTAGTGTGCATGAAGTACAAGTCCATTAAAGGACTATTCTAACAACAAACCAACCCAGATTCGAGGAAGTCCGAATAATTCCTTTAAATGAATTTTGTTTACTATGTGTAAGTTTTGTGGCCTAAATCGACGCTATAACTACGATACCTTCGACGGGGAGGATATTCTAACGATTAAAGGGTTCCAAACACTCTTGAATTTCACCCCATTAGTTCATCCACCGAAACCCAAAAATCCCAACTTTTGGGTCAAAAATTACGAATCATGCATGCATCAATTCATAAAATTTGAGTCTACTAACTATCTACAAGTGGGGAAGTATGATTTATTACCTTTGTCGAGGAGGATTAAGTGAGTGAATGAAAAAGGTGTAGTTTCCCTTCTAGGTTCTTCCTCTTCTGCTTGTCCCTAGAAATCGGGGAAAGTGTGAGCAATGTTGGGATAGAAATGGAGAGGTAGAGTAAGATCGTGGTTGAGTAGTTTAAGGAGGGGAGGCTAAATTTTTTAGGAGTGTGGAGAGTATTTCTCGTTTGGGAGTTGAAAGAGAATGGGAACAAATGAGGCTGATGCCTCTTAATATTCTGGTGTCAGTGATACCGTTGTAGCGGCAGACACGCCGCTGTTGCGGCATCGCTGAAGCGGTATAGTACGCCGCTGAAGCGGTGCCCTTTTCTTTCGATTGGCCGCCACAGTGTCTTCATGACCGCTGTAGCAGTCATGCCAAGTTTGACCTCTATTCAAGGTACTCCGAGCTTTACAGGCCGGTAATGGACCCCTAATCATCAGCTCACTGTTTGGAATTCTACTCGATAGATTATTCTGGAAACATACCAAGGGCCCTCGACTACGTCATTCACCCTATCCCTTTCTATTTGGCCCGAGGTACGACGGTATGGATGTGCGAATTACAATTCGGGCTACGAATATGCTGCCCCATCTGCACTTGTTCGCCTTCTTGCCGTTCGGGGAAGAATGGTTGTTTAATTGGTATCTGATGTAATGACCCGTTTCATTGTTACTACAAATTTCGAAATACTCGTGACGCTGACACCTTGAGACATACATGAACCCTATTGTATTTCGGGGAACCGTTAACTTGATTGGAAAATCGCACGAGTTGCGTGAAAAGAATTAGATCTGAACCATCTGGGCCCAGTTGTACCACTGTAGCGCCTTCCAGGCCGCCCCAGAGGTGGCACAGCAACGATTGGTCAACCACAAAAGTAGTATAGCAAGATTCCTCAGGAACCGCCCCAGCGGTACCTTGGACGCAAAAGCGGTACCGCTGGAGCGGTGACGCGACCGTCCTAGCAGTTACGAGCAGTGAATCCACCTATTTAAGTGTCATTTCAAGAATTGGCCTCAATTTTCATAACCGTAGAGAGTCCAGTCACCCCTGGTGCTTTATGGAACCATAAACTTGATTTTGTTGGGAACGAAAATCCCTCTAACTCCTCCCATTCAATTCTCCCTTTTTATGATTCTTGTTAAGAGCCTCTCATCTAGAAAAACACAAATGGGTATCTCAATCTCTTAAGATTAAAAAAAACAAAAAGGGACTTCCTTGTTCTCTTAACATGAAATCTTTGGGTTATCTTCCCCCTTGTTCACCACCTTAAACATGGTTACTAACCTAATTTCTTATTTTCCCCCATTGAAATACAAATGGGTTTCTACTAAGAATCTTAGAAAGGGGTTTCCAAAGGATAGATAAAAATGGTAACTTGGCCCAACTAGTGACTTAGAATAGTGTCATGAGTTATGAATGGAGGTTGATGGAGCATCTAGCATTATGGAAGTGGATCTAGCGATAGAATAAATTGCCATACCCACCTTACCAATTCGAAGTCTTTTATCAGAACCCTAATGGTAAATTCTATTCTTGGACCTCATGGATGTCTCCAAGCTCTTTCGTGTGGATTATAGTATGGTAATAGAGTTGAAGCATCAACGGATGTTCGTAGCATCCGCTCAGCCATGAGATAGGTTATGACTTCCCTTTTCAATAGACTCCGGTTAGTTTCATATATTCACGTATTATAAGGAACGGAGAATGCATGTATAGGAATTGGAGATTTGGGATGGAATCTTAGGTTGGTATTGTTGTGTGATTTATGTGTTTGGGTTTGTGGCCTGTAGACTCCTTAGGATGTTTGGTGTGGTTTCTTGAATAATTGGTGGATTTTATGTGACTTGGGAGTAGTGGTTGGTACTTAATTATCTATGTTTCACGAGGGTAAATTTCATAATATGTGATTAGTTGTGTTATGTCATTAATAGCGAACCTAGTTGATAAATGGAAGGATAAAAAGTGGCAAAGATTGTGACTGAGTTTCTAGACTAAGTGGTGAGAAATAATTGTGAGTAGGAGATGAAGGTATTTGTTTAAAGCTACTAGGCTGAGTTAGGGAATTTAGTAGCAACGTGTATTTACTTGATTAACCTGTTGTGTATTTGGGGCTAGCCGCCCCGCTATGTTGTGATTGATTTTTCGGTTGTGTTGGCTTGATACCACTAGTTTTTGATGGGTATTGGATTCTGTTTTATCATCTTGATCATGATATGGTTGGCGTACCCATGACGATACTTGTGATGCGATTACATTATTGGCATACCAACTGTCGGTATTTGTGATTTGGATATATTGTCGGCGTACCCACATTTGGTACTTGTGATATTGAGAATGATTATTGATATGATTCATGCATTGCGCGCACTCGCATTTTCATGATACACTGTTGAGATATGGATGATAATTGATGAAACACTTGATGAGCTGGGCTCAGTTTTACTTGAGCGTCGTGATAGTTCGATGTTCATCCCGGAATCAACGATTCAGTGAAATTAATATTTGAGAAAATTCTTTTACTTGAGTGTCGTGAGAATCCGATGTTCATCTCGGAATCTTAGATTGCATGGCCGATATTCGATGTTAGTTCCGGAATCGTTGATAGTGCATGGACTCTGCGGGTTCCCCAGGTTGGTGCCGGTGAGAACCCCCCATGGACAAACATCCGGGGTCCCGTCTGTTTGTTGGGCAAATATTCAGGACGGGTGGCACTTAGACTTTGCGAGTCACGCTGGGTTGTGCTACCGAGACGTCGATATTTCCGTCGGGAGTATATGTGTACATCGCATTTGCATTGCATCCACATATTATTGCATTGCATTTGCATTATGATTGATTGAGATTCTTGGTGTTGTATTTGTTTTGTTAGATTTGGACTTGATGTATTCAGACTTGGCATGTTGTGGGACTAGACACTTTATTTAGGCGATGACGCGTAGATGGATCCGATTACATTTGATTTACACTCGTTGATTATACTTGTTGAATTATTCGCAGAACCCTTCATAAATCCAGTTAATTCATTGGTTTCTAAGGGATATAGGATAAAAGTTGTTATAAGTAGGGGTTGACTCCTAGACCAAAAGAAAGATCTAATGATTCATGTACTGGGAAATTGCACTGGTGCTATTTGACTAGTAGTTATTAGAGAGCAGTTGTGACTTAAAGGTATTGATGCTATGATGTGCGATATGTAAATATATGACTTGATTTAGTGATTATCATGGTTTTTTTGTGAATTCCTTTACCAATATGTGATACTAACCATTGTTGGCCTATGATACTTACTCAGTACGCATGGACTGTACTGATATTGCACTTGCTATACCCTTTTTGGTTGTAGGTTGTTTCAAGTATTTGATTTGATACGAAGCGGAAAGGTGTGGTGCCTATCTAGAAGGCCTCCTCCCACTTCATTTCGAGACGGAGGTTGAGGCTTGGAATGTTGTAGTAATCTGAAGTCATTAGTCGCTCTTGTACTAGTCTAGACCAGGTCATGGAAAGTTGGATCGAGTCTATAATCATTTATTTGTTGTAATCCCTTAACTACTTGAGTTTATTGAAAATATGATAATGTTCTGTTGTTATTTTTAAGTACCTCTTGGTTGAATGATTCGTCCTGATCAATTGATGTGTTAATTGAATAAAGGGTTCGCCTGCCGAAATGGGAAGGGTAAGTGCCCGCACGGTCCCGAATTGGGTCGTGGCAGTTTTGAAATGGGTCTGTTAAAAATAAGGGTATTTTAGGCCCCAAAGGTTAACGTCTTGATATTTCAGACCCCCAAGGTGGATAGAGAATATTTTTGCACCAAATTTAATAGTTCAAGAGTATTTTAGGTCCTTTTCCATAGAAATTATAAAGAATTCTATTTTTTTAGTAGTTGCTAGTTATAAAAATAAAAATAATTTCAAGTAAGAACTGTACATTATTTATTCAATAGAACTTTTAAATTTCATAAAGGTTGACTCAAAGTCTCAAATACAAGAAGTGCATCTAATCTACACAGCCACCTTCTAGGAAGGGTTCTGTTTCAATTAGGCCTCTAAGTTACAATAAGATAACCTAATCTATGCAACCACCTTCTAGGAAGGGTTCTGTTTCAACTAGGCCTCTAAGTAGCTAATTATAAATTATCACACTAAAACTTGTACGGATCTATATACATTTTTTCTAAATGTCGTATCGCTTCCATTGGATCCATTTATGGAATTGGCACTTGTGGACACCTAATTTTCACCTCATAAGATGCGTATTTTAGTTTTCAAGTTTCCCGAGTCAAAGACGGAGTAAGGATACACCCTTAAAAAGGTTAAAGTTTCAAAATCCCGAGGAAATGGCAAAACAATGCTTAATTATTATTTCCTGGAAAAAAAATGACGAGAAATACGGGTTATTTACTTTCATCCCGCTCTGTCTAATTCGGAAAAATTGTTAATTAAAACAACGTATAAATTACAACTCATTTTTACCACATTTTTTCATATTTAATATATTGCACAGATTTATGTCAATATTGGGCTCGTTTTAAAGCTCACATCTTAACTTTACGAGTTTTCATTTTTTATTTATCCTAAATAATTATTATATTTGTCAATATATGCATTTATAATATATGGTCAATATTTTAATTAAATATGGAGGGGTTCTTTTGACATTTTAATAAATAGGAGGGGATTTTTTTAAAGGAGTGAAAGTTTGTTAAAACAAACTTCCACCCCCCCCCCCCAATTTTATTTCGTTTTCACGACCATCCTTCACCTCTCAGATGAGGCGATATGGCGACTTAGGGCTTCGCCACCTCTGCTGGTGTTTCACAGCAAATTTCAGGTCCTTTTGACCAAAATTGAGAGGGCTTTTATGCCCTTTCACGTGTTCTCACGATTACCAGGTTTAATTTCGTTTAATTTAAGTTAATTACATCGTTTTGAACCATGATTCTCATGGATGTTGCTCGGGTTCCTATGCGTGATGGTTGCCATGGGCAGGACCTCGAGTCCTTAGCCATCTTGTGCACTACATGCACTTATGTGGGAACCTAGGGTAATTTCCAAAAGGCTCATCGGTTGGGTACGAATTTTGGGGATTTTATCCCATGGGTACAATTTTGGTACAATTGTACCGTTCGAATTGCCCATATGGTGATTTGTGCTGGCAAGCATACTATCCTCGTACCTATCTGATTTTTGTGGATTTTATTGGATTTTAGGGTACAAGTTAGTTAGTTTTTTGTTTGTCTTATCTGTTTTATTTTTGAAATTATTATAAGGTACAATTTAGGGAATTTTTTTTGGGGGGGGGGGGGGGGGGGGGGAATGGGAGGACAGGTGTCCTTTATTTTCAGCCTAAGGATTCCTATACAATGGAGGCTATAAATAGTAAGTTGAAAAACAAGAAAATGGTCCAGATTTTTACTCCCTAAACAAACAAACTAAGGTTTCATATATACTAGCTATATAGTTGATATTAAAGGATACAAAAAATAAAATATATAGAGGAGAAGATAAAAAATAGAAGAAGAAAGGTCATTTGAGGATTTGTGAAGGGTTTTGTTGCTTGGAGTGTTGAATCAATCCCCTTTTGATCTTCAGGTTTCCCCAACAAAAGGTAAATTCTCATTTCAATCCTTGTTTTCATTTCAAACTATGATTATCCATTATTTGTCATACTTGTTAGTTAGAAAAATGATTATATATTAGTTTGACTCTGTTTTAGTGATTAAGTAAGTGTTTTGTTTCCTTTGTTGTTATTTGAAATTGAAGAATGAGTTAGGAAGTTTAAAATTAGACAATGTTAAGTAATTTTGAGTTGGTTAAGTTAATAAAAATGAAGAAAAAGATAGTTTAAGTTAGGATTCTTGACATTAAGTTAGTAAAGTTGATAGTTTTGATCTAAGGTAGTCACTTTTGATAGTTCTTGATAAGAAATATTTAGTTGGTTGGAAATCTGGCCTAGTTTATAACCTTATACCTTCTTAGCTTTGTTTGATATTTTAAAATCATAAGTTAGATTGGAGAACTAATTGAATAACTTGAAAGGTAGATATGATTAAGTTGAAAACACCTCTAATTCTAAAAATGTGCCTCTTTGAACCTGTTTTAGCTTCAAGTATTAAAAAAGGACTTCTTTCCTTCATTATTGAGTGAGTGTTTACTTGTTTCAATAGCTTGATTCATTTTAGAACTATTTGACTGCTTCTAAGAACGTTAAAACTGTTTTAAATAAGTAAGTTTTTTCTAAAAAAAAAAAATAGATCTTGAAATCTTGTTTCAAAGTTTAAATGCAATTTGTGAAAACTTGAATGCCCTGTGTAAGTTTGAGGGTGAAAAAACAGGATTTGCAAGTCACTCTTGACTTTAAAACTGCTAAATTTGATATCTAGTAAAGTTGAAGGTCTTATAACTTGATTTGTAGTCTTGTTAGCTTCTTGTTTTGTCAGAAATTGATTTTAAAGAAGTAAAAGTTATTTCTGGGATGTAGTTTATAGATTTGAAGTTCAAAACTGGCTAAGTATGAATTATAGTTTAAAATGAAATTTGGATGTCTTATTAGCTTTTAACTTTGACAAAATAAATTAAAAAGGGGTGTAAGTTAGTGTTGTGTGTGGATTATAGAGTTGTTGAGATTCTAGACTTAACTAAGTGATGCTAAGCTTAAAATTTTGGAACCTGCTTTGGCTAAACAATGGTCTTATAAGACTGTGTAGTTCTATATTTGTCCTTGTCTTGAAAAATTGGAAGTTTAAAAAATAAAGTAGGCCAGAAATACCCTTTCTTTAATATTTGTTCTGTTTGAGGTCGTTTATGTTATAAAGAAGTTGAAAAATTGAATTGTGTTTTTCAAGGGATAAGTGTGAGAGGTCTAAATCAGTGTTGAAGTTGAATATAATTCCTAAATCTATAGAAGTTTTTTTTCCTTTCCTTGTACGTCACAATTTATGCAAAACTGTTTGTTTTATGACTTGAGTTCTCAAAAATCAATTTGGCTTGATCACAGGTTGTAAAGCACTCAGCTTTTAGGAATTTTAACAATTAAAGGCTTGGGAATTAAGTAGAAAATGATTTAAAACCATGTGACACTCCTAGTAGTTCAGTTTGTCCTCCTTTGTTTCAAAATAAGTCTCAAAGTGTGCATTGTCCATCTTGTTTTGTGTTGTCTTAACTGCATTAATCTCTATCTGCCTTGATGATCCTAGGATAGATACCATGTACCCTCTATGAGTTCCTTCTAGATTCTTTGACCTTTTGAATTTCCTGTTTGTAATTGCCTTTGCTGTGCGACCTGCAATGTGAAAAATTTGACTTAAAACCTTTCCTAGGCTAGACCATGTCCCTTAGTAGCCTTATTAAGACATTGTTAGACCTCTTGTAATCAACCTATCTTGGAATACCTCTTTGTGTGATAGTATTTGTAACTTGTACACTGTTTAGAGTAATCTTTAAGACTGAAGCTTTTTTTTTTTAAAGGGTGAAAACATGTTTTGGCTTAAAACCAGTAGACCATGGTTGACAATTGTGCTATATGTTTGCATTTTTGTTCATTTTTTCCAAATCTGAAAAGGTAAAGTTGAGTAAAACTGTTTCCTGTGTAAAATTGCTTTTTGTGATTCCTGCTAAGTGATTAAGGTACATATTGAACCTAGTATTAACTATTTGGACTCAAAACTTGTGAGTCTCACGTCTGCTTACCATTGATTACAAATTTATGTTGACTAATAGGCTAAAAAACTGTAAAACTAGAGATATGAACCTATTATGTGTAGACTGTGTGTTCCATGATTCATTTGAATGATTATTTTGACTCTGCACCTAGATAAATCCCTCTAATAGTGCAAAACTTAGTCTATAAAACTGGTCTTGACAAGTAAAGCCTTTTGACATAATATTTGGTGTTGAGAGAAATCTGGGATAAAAAATAAGATTTTGAAAAGATTCAACTCCTTTTGTTTACTTGAACTCCCTTTACCTGAGGCCATAAGGCATTTCTGTTAGTTTAAGTGGGCATTACAATTTGATTTTGAGACCAAATACTGATTTATAGGGGAGAAGAAATCTTATATTGGTGCTTCATGTGAACTTTCTTGTTTTTTTTAAAACAAATCCAAAGCTGAACTGGACTACTTGTTTGTTTTCCCATCTTGTTTCTTCCTTTTTGACTGCCTTTGTGACAGTTGGAATTTTAAACTTGCTTGAAATATGATTGGAGAGGTATTAAGTACAAAGACTGTGAACTTGTTTTTTCTGAAATGTGTTGTGTTGATTATAGAAGCTGAAAAGAAAGCTATAAATATTTTTGTTTGAAATGCTAAACTGCATTTGCTTGTTTTAACTTGGCTGCTTTCTCCTTTTCTTGCCTGGTGTATGATCCTACACAGAACTTCAATGATATTGCTGAAAATCCTTCCATTGAACCTTGTCTGAATTAGCACACTTAACTGGTTAGGAAAAAGAATATGAAACTGTTAGAATTTTTCCCCTCTTTTTTCTTTTCTTGATAGATATTGCTGTGTCTATGAGTGTAACCTCTTCATGATCATCTAGGTATAGACTTACATTTGAAACTACTGCCCATATTTACCTGATTCATATTTGAAACTATTTGAAATCTGTATAAATGGCTTTGTCTGAAAAATGATCTCTAGGACTATGTGTGACTTTCATTTGCTCCCACTAGTTTAATAAGACAATTTGAAAACAAGTTGAGATTTGAAGCATTATTTAAGGGTCTTTGAACACCTCACATAATTTGGCATTGTTGGGTTGCTTGTGACTTGTCTTAACCTATGTTTGGAGACCCTATCTGTGCATCATTTAAACCTTTCAAGCTCTCTGTATTTCTGGAAGAAATGCAAGTTGAGACCTTTATTTTAGGACTTGGTTTGGGACTTGTTGACTGTCTAAATGAATTTTCAAAACCTGTTGAGTATGATTTCGAAAATTTGGAAACTGAAAAGCATATTGAGACTGAACTGGTACTGTTTAACTTTTGCTTCAATCTACAATATGCTGGTTTTAGTTTAGGTGATAATGTATCTCTATACCACTTTCTTGCATTAACACCTCTTCAAAAGAGTTTTTGAACTTGGCTCATGTATAACTTATTTGCTTGAACTTGCTTGGTTTTTCCTCCTGTGCTAGTGGAATTACTCTGGGACACTCTTGTTTCTGTCACACAATTAGAAACAAGTATCCGTCATCACCTAGGTTGAAGCATCTAAATCTAAGTATGTCAAGTCTCAAGATATATCCAATCCGAAATAAACAACACAAGTAAAAAACCGGATCATCACAATATAAAGCCAAGATGCTCAAGGTTTCAATTTCTTCACAGTAGTACCCCCATTGACTTCGGCTTTACTAATGACTAAATTGGCTTCGCTAGAACCCATATTATAACTAGCATTTGCTGCTACAGAATAAACCAATTTCAAAATGGGATAACATGCTCGATAGGGTGTGAGTTCTAGTATCATAAGTCTTTCCTCATAGGAACTTCCGCGAATTTGATCAATAATGTAAGGATGTCAATGCAATGCAATGCAGTGTACACATCTATTCCGGACGGAAGCATCGATGTCCCGGTAGCACAACCCATGGGTGACCCGCGAAGACCATGTACTCACTCATCCATGATTTCGGGACGATCATCGGACATCGGACTCTCACATCACACAATCCACGATTCTGGGACAACCATCGGACATCGGACTACTCACATCACTCGCACACAATCCACGATTCTGGGTCAACCATCGGATATCAGACTACTCACATCATTCTCATGCAAACTGAGCCCAGCTCATCACAGTGTTTCATGAAGTATCAACAATGTATAAAAAATATATCATGAGAGATGTGAATGCGTGCGATGTATGTTTCAACATGAATATTCAGATCAATATCACAAGTACAACACATGGGTACGTCAACAATATCATGAAAGATTACACAAGTCATATAGAATACTATCCTCAAAATCAAATGCCAACAAGTGGGGCACCACAATATCATGAAAAATATATCTCAATAGTCTCCAATATCCACTATCACTATGCAGCATCAAGCCCACAATAATAGGACAACTTAATCACAACACAACGGGGTGGCTTGCTTCAATCACACAACAGGGCCCAACCTAATACAATATCCAACCCAACTTCATACTCGAAGGTTTACATGCTTTCTCCGAAAATAAAATCTAAATATATGTTTCACTACAAGGAGTCTCACCAAGCTTAAGCCATAACCTACCTGGATGGTCGAACAACAAACACCAACAATCACTCTTTCGTTTTCCTATTCCGCTAAGCTTCAAGATCAAGAAAGTCTAGGCATATTCGAAATCTAGATTAGAAATCATGACGATCGATACCTATATTGCTATCATTCAATTTAGGTCAAAACCTAACCCTAGAATTTGGGGAAACAGGGCCCACAAGGTAAAAACGGGAATTTCGGGAGTAAAATATCAAATTAAGCACTAGTTGATCAAAACCCAACAACTAATTGCTAAATTAACTCAAGGATTCACCTAATTTCGAATTTCAAGTAAAACCCCCAATTTTGGGTATAAACCCTAACTCTTAGATTCAAGAATGCAGCACTAATAATGGAAGATATATGATTAACAACCTTAGATACATCATAATCTAGCATAAACCCAATCAATTTCATCATTAATAAGCCTAGATAGAAAACCCATCAAAACCCACTTTTAATCCTCCATTACTAATGAACTAATCAAGGAAAAGTAATTCTAAGATGATTAGGAACAATGAAATAGCAAGAAGGTTAGGAGAACTTACCACCAATAATCCCCAAGAATAGTTCCCAAGAGCTCAAATTTCGAAATGGTATTAAATGATAGACTAAGGGCTTTTAACACTTCATTTAATGAACTAACTGCATGTCACCCTCTTCCACAACCCTAATACTGCTCCATTGGTGCCATGACTGCTACAGCGATCATGCCCAAATGGCAATGACCGCTCCAGCGGCAGGGTGACCACTTTCGCGGTACCGCTGCCGCGGTACTGGTGCCGCCAAAGCGGGCACCAGACACTAGAAACTTCCTAAGTTTTCACACTTCAACTCGAATTTCCAACTCATTCCCGAGGCCATCTGCTCGCAGTCCACATACACAGACACATAAAAATATGTGACGAATGCGCTCGTGGCCTCAGAATTCCGAACAGAGGTCTCATTAACCGAGTCAACCCCCGATAGCTCAATTACAACTTCCCAACCCAAGTCCTAATATGCATCCGAGTGCATTGGGAACCGAACCAGATATACACAAAAGTTCTAAATAACCCTCTCGGAATCGACAGATTTCGAAAAAAGGTCTGTTTACCCAAAAGTCAACTTTGAGTCAACTTTTTTTCGCTTAAACCCATATTTCACAAAAGTCGCCCGAATCAAGTCTAGACACCTCAGGAAGCGTGTCAACGGTCCCCTCGGTTCAAAAGTGAGCTAACCAAGCCCGAAAAAGGGCGAAAATGCTGGAAAGACTATAACGACCAAACGGGTCGTTACATCAAATACAAATTAAACTATCGCTCGTCCTCGAGCGAAGACAGGAAAAGAACGAGAAAATACCTGAATTAACAAACAACTGGGGATATCGGCTACGCATGTCGGACTCAGTCTCCCAAGTAGCATCCTCGACAGGACGATGTTTCCATTGCACCTTCATAGAAGCAATCTCCTTTGACCTCAACTTCCGAATCTACCCATCCAATATCGCAATAAGCTCCTCCTCATAGGTCAAATTCTCATCAAGTAATATCGACTCCCAATGAACAATGTAGGTACCGTCTGCATGGAACTTCTTCAGCATTGAAACTTAAAATACCGGATGAACTCCCGCCAAGCCTGGCGGCAATTCCAACTCGTAGGCTACATCGCCCACACGGTCTACAATCTCAAATGGGCCAATATACTTGGGGCTCAACTTGCCCCTCTTCCCGAACCTCATGACACCCTTCATGGGTGAAAATTTCAATAGAACCTGGTCACCAACAACAAACTCTAAATCTCGGACCTTCCGGTCGGCATACATCTTTTGTCTGACTCTGAGCTGCCAAAAGCTTGGCCTGAATAACTCTCACTCTATCAAGGGACTCTCTCAACAGATACGTACCCCAAGGTCGAACCTCAAACCTATCGAACCAGCCAACCGGAGATCTACACCTCCTACCATATAAAGCCTCAAAAGGCGCAATGCCAATACTTGAATGATAACTGTTGTTGTACGCAAACTCTACCAATGTTAAGTGCAGATCCCAATGACCCCCAAAATATATAAAACACGATCTCAACATGTCTTCGAGCACCTGAATGGTCCGCTCGGACTGGCCTTCTGTCTGGGGATGAAAATCTATACTAAGATCCAATCGGGTACCCAACTCCTCATGAAAAGCCCTCTAGAATCGGGAAGTGAAGATAGTACCCTGATCAGATACAACAGAAATAGGTACCCCATGAAATCTTATGATATCCGGAATGTATAACTTAGATAACTTCTCTGCGGTATAAGAAATCTGAACCGGAACAAAGTAAGCAGACTTAGTCAACCGATCAACTATCACCTAAATAGAATCAAACTTGCCCAGGGTCTTCGAAAGACCGACCACAAAATCCATGGCAATCATCTCCCACTTCCACTTGGGAATGGGCATCCTCTGAAGTACACTGTCGGGTCGCTGGTGCTCATACTTTACCTGCTGACAATTACCACATTTAGCCACAAAATCAACTATATCTCTCTTCATCCGACGCCACCAATAGTGTTGTCTCAAATCACGGTACATCTTAGTTACCCCCTGATGAATGGAATAGTGAGAGATATGAGCCTCAGACAAGATCAACTGAATCAAATCTCCAACACGAGGAGCGCACACGCGCCCCTTAATCCTTAAAAATGCCCTCAGGATCAATCACGGCCTCCTTGGCGTTACCCCTCAAAACTCTATCTCGAATCTTGCTCAACTGAGTATCCTCAAACTGATAAGTCCTGATCCGATCCAATAAAGATGACCTCACCTCTACACAAGCCAAAATCTTGCCTGGGGCTGAAACATCAAGGTAAACAAAACTGTTGGCCAGAGTCTGAACCTCCATGGCCAACGGATGCTCAAAAACAATCAAACGAGCTAAACTCTCCATACTCACTGCCTTGCGACTCAAGGCATCAACCACAATATTGGCTTTCCCGGGATGATAAAGAATAGAGATGTCATAGTCCTTCAGGAGCTCCATCCATCGACGCTGCCTGAAAATAAGAAACACATGCTGAAGGCTACGGTGATCGGTGAAAACCTCACAATGGACATTGTACGAATAATGCCTCTAAATATTCAAAGCAAAGACCACGACCAACAACTCTAAATCATAGGTAGGGTAATTCTTCTCATGAATCTTCAACTGAAGGGAAGCATCAGCAATCACTCTACCCTTCTGCATAAACACAACACCCAAACCCATACGAGAGGCGTCACAATAGACCGCAAAATCTTTACCCTCTACGGGTAATGCCAAGATCGGGGCTGAAGTCAAAAGAAGCTTGAGCTTTTGAAAGCTCTCCTCTCAATCATCTGACCAATGGAAGGGAATATCCTTCCGAGTCAATCTGGTCAAAGATGAAGCAATAGCAGCAAAACCCTGCACAAAGCAACGGTAATAGCTGGCCAAACCCACAAAACTACGAACCTCAGTAACATTAGTAGGCCTTGCCCAACCCCTCACAGCCTCAATATTCTGTGGGTCAACCATAATTCCATTCTTAGACACTACGTTGCCCAAGAATGCCACAGACTCTAACCAGAACTCACACTTAGAAAACTTAGCAAACAGGCTATGCTTCTTCAACAATCCAAGAACAGTACGAAGATGGCTCTCATGCTCCTCTCTACTCTTGGAATACACCAAGTTATCATGGATAAACACAATCACAAAGGAATCAAGGAATGTCCTAAAGATGTCATTCATCAAAGTCATAAATGCAGTCGAGGCATTGGTAAGCCTAATAGACATCACTAGAAACTCATAATGGTCATATCTCATTCGAAAGGTTGTCTTTGGAGTATCCTCCGTCGTGATCCTTAACTGGTGGTAGCCTAAATACAAGTCAATCTTCGAAAACACTGATGCACCTTGAAGCTGGTCAAATAGATCATCAATACGAGGCATAGGGCACTTGTTCCGAATAGTAACCTTATTCAACTAGCTATAAATCCATGTACATCTTCATGGTCCCATCTTTCTTCTTCACAGATAACACAGGAGCACCCCAAGGGGAGACATTTGGCCTAATAAACCCCTTGCTCAATAAATCTTGCAATTGCTTCTTAAGCTCTCTCAACTCGATAGGTGCCATCCGATATGGCGGAATAGAAATAGGGTGAGTGCCCGTATCCAAGTCAATGCAGAAGGCAATGTCGCGATCGGGTGGCATACCCGACAGATCTGAAGGGAATACCTCTGTCAATTCACTCACAATAGGAATGGACTCAAGGGGTAGAGATGCAACAATCGTGTCACGCACATGAGCCAGATAGGATAAAAACCCCTTATTTACTAACTTCTTCACCTGAAGGAAGGAAATGATCTTCTTCTGAGCGGGACTAGGAGTACCCCTCCACTTAAACCTAGGAATGCCCGGCATGGATAAGGTAATTGTCTTGGCGTGACAGTCCAAGATCGCGTGACAAGGAGAAAGCCAGGACATACCCAAGATAATATCAAAGTCTACCATTTCAAGAATCATCAAATCTACCCAAGTGTCATACCCCATAAAAGTAACCAAACATGACCGATAAACTCGACCTAAAACAATAGAATCTCCAACCGGAGTCGACACATGAACATGTATATCTATGCTATCACACAGCAAATCCCAACCAACGACATCATATGCAGACATATAGGAATAAATGGATCCAGGATCAAACAACACAGATGCTGCTCTATGACAGACAGAAATGTTACCTGAAATCACAGCATTAGAGGCCTCTACCTCGGGCATACCCGAAAACGAGTAACAATGAGCCCCACCAAGTCCAGTCTAAGATCCCCCTCTCACACTCTGGGACTCACCTTTAGAACCATGAGAACCACCGTAGCCTGACTGAGCACCGCCCCTATGAGAAGCACCACCTCGACCACCGGATGATGTCGGGGTCCTTGGTGGCTGATAATCCCAGCTGGGTAGGGGACATCTCCTATAAACATGCCTAACCTCTCCACAAGAATAACAGGTCAAAGATGTCGGAGGCTGATAAACTGAAGGTGAGAACCCGGATGAAACAACCTTGTCTACCGCTCGAGAAAATGAACTCTCGGGAGCTCTCTGTTTGGGTGGCTCACTGGGAAGCCTGCAAAGCTAAATGCACAGGGCAGCCAGAATATGGATGATACGGCCTAGACGGCTGACCGACGCCCCTCAAACTAGAACCACCATAACTCCCAGCCTAATGTGGTCTCTTGTCACCACCACTAAATGCACGAGCCTTAGCACTCTCAACCAAAGAAGCATGCTCGACGATGGACTGGAAGGAAGCCCTCATAGCCTCCACCTGAAGGCAAGGAATCTATAGAGAAATGACTTGCCCACCAATAAAACACTTGATACTTCAGCCTCAGTAGGGATCAAATGAGTGGAATAACGGGCCAGATATAGATAGCGGGTCACATAGGCCTCCACCGACATACCCGTCTGCTGAAGATGTAGAAACTCCTCCCTACGCGCCTCTCTCAAAGACCGAGGCACATACTTCTCAAAGAAGGCCCGGTAGAACTGAGTCTAAGTCAGGGGAGGGGAACCCTCAGGTCTGTAAGCATAAAATACCTCCACCAAGTCTTCACATTACCGCGAAACTGGTAGGACACATAGTTAACTCCATGGGTCTCCACGATCCCCATCCTATGCAGCAACTCATGCATATCCATAATGAACTTATAAGCGTCCTCAGAAGAAGTACCCGAAAACCTCGGTGGCTCTAACTTCTTGAACCTCCCAATAAGGTCCTGATTAGACACAGTCATAATAGCACCCTCCATGGGCCTACGATCATCACCAGGAGCGGGTACTACATCAATACGGGGAGCCATAGCTATAGCGGGGTAAGCTACCCGAGTAGGTCTCTGCTTAGGGGTCTGCACCCTAACTTTAGTCTGTGAACCTCCGCTAGAAGTAGTAACACCAGCGGCAGCCTACTGGGAATCTAAATGAAGTAAGACTCTGGCCATAGTATCCTGCATAGCCTGATCAGGAAACCTCGGGTTGTGTCCATGCTGGGACCACACCATCCTCTGTGGCCTGGTCTCGATCCTACCGATACTCAGGCTCCGAAGATGGAGATCTCTCATGTCGTTGCCCTACCGTAGGAGCCCTACCCCTAGCTCGAACAGCCCCGCGGCCTCTAGCTCTATCGCGTCCTCGGGTAGTCGCTCGCCCTCTGGTGCCAGCCGCGGCTGCGGGCTCTGGCACCTGACCTCCGGCTGTCGTAGCTCAAGTCATCACTATCTGCGAGAGAAAAGATGAGATTCAGATACAAATTTGATTTTTCCACATACCAATTAGAATAAAGTAGCATAAAAGAATGAAAGAAAATGAGATTTCCTAAATGTCGTGTAGCCTCTCACAGACAAGTACGGAGCTCATCGTACCGATCCACGAGATTCTACTAGACAAGCTCATGTATTATAGATCTGGTAACCAAGGGCTCTGATACCAACTTGACACGACCCATTTGACTAAGTCGTGCAGTGTCACACCCCGTAGTTTCTATACGTTGAGTTAGGGTTAAGTAAAACCACTTTGGAATATAAGGAGAAAGCATTATTAAGTATATTTAATAAGTGAAGGATGTATATAAGATATACCGGAAGGTTTTATAAGGAAATGAGTGGAAGAAATGAAGTAGTACGACTTCGGAGAAAGGATGGGTAATGTTTTGTGTGAAAATTTTGATCCAACTTGGGGGATGCATATCTCTTAGCAAATGAAGTGTTTTAAGGTTAAACAAAAGCCTAAAATGAAGTTCGCCGAGTCTAGTTTCCAACGCAACAAACCTCTCATCGATACGAGATCGAAGTAGAGAATTATGGACGTTACAAATTCAGCTGATGGAGCAGAAACACATGCTATAGTACTGCTACAGTACCGACCTGCTACAGTGCTGCTACAGTACCCCCCCCCCCCCCCCCCCGAATTTGACCCTTATAAAAAGGGTAAGAACCCTTTTTTTTCACCAGATTTGCCCAGAAATTTCCAGAAAATTGAAGAGAGAGAGAGGGGGGATCAGAAAGTGAGCAATTTTCAAGCGAGGAGTATTAATCGAAGCTCGGATAAACATATGGATGTGATTCTAGTATGGTTTTGCGGTGGATTAAAGGTAGATATTGAAGATACCCCTGTTTTAACAAGAATAAGGTATGAATCTCCTATTATTAATGTTAATTTTGGTTTATTTACGGAGATAAAGTCGTTAAATAATTGTATAGCGAGTTGGTTGGTTATGGAAATTGGGAAACATCGTGTGGGATGTTTTATGGTACATATTGGTGTTGGAGATGATGCTATTGATGTTGGTATTGTTATTGTTGTTGTTGGTTGCTGAATTGTGATTTCGGGCTAGGAATATAAACAGGGGAGGTGTTGTCCGAATTTCGGCAGATTATAAACGGAATTAAATTGAAGGCTTAAGATGAGCGTATGACATTGAGCCTAATAATAGTATGAATGGTTTATATGTAGATTTACGAGATTGGAAGGATAAACGTTGAACGACTAAGGCGACCGAAAGGTATGTTAAGGCTCGTCCCTTTCTTTCAAAGGCATGATCCCTATGTTATGATTTCATAAATATTTCCATATCTTCCTTGCTATCAAAAGTTAAAAGTCTATGATTCCAAGGCATGATTCCCTTCCTGATAACCCATAAATGGTTTAAAAATGTCTGTAGTTTTTCCATAACAAAGGTTTATGATTTTGTAAGCTTTTATGACTACAACGACGGACATGTTTTTGTAATGACAACGATGAGAATATGTTTACAATGATTATGATGACAATGGTTTCATGTTTGAAAGTCTCAAGTTGGGGATTCAATATGAATATGAGAATATTGAGCATTTCTTGATCCTCAATTTTATTCCTTGATTATGACTCTATTTTCTAAAGACTTCAAAGTATATGAATTGACGCCTTATGAGATTTATGATCTTATTCTATGTTTTCTCTTGATGCTATTCTTCATTGATAGTCTCTCCTTATAATAATTTTTCCTTCAAGGTGAGATAAAGCGATGATGATTATTCCATAATATAATCGGAGGTTACCGACCTTACGTCAATCCGATAGCGACATAACTTTCCTTGGGCTCTCCTGCATGCTGCTTATATGATATATGTATATGTATATGGGAACGAGAGCCAGAGCGCTATAGACGCGTAACCACCTGATCAGTTGGTATTAGATAGATGCGTAACCACCTGATCAGTTGGTATTATATGATATGATACCATCCCGGACGCGGGACATATGTGGCTAAATGGATCGGAGCCGACGCCTCGGCAACATGATATGTTCTATTTTCTGTACATATGAACAAGAAATGTTTTTCAAAGAAACCTAAGCATGCATGGCATTCGCCCTAAGATGACACTCACATGTACAGGTTACTCTCTTACCTCACGATATGCTCTATATTTCCGTTCTGTTATTATTCATACTTTACATCCCTTACTATGTTACTATTCATGCCTTACATACTCGGTACATTATTCATACTGTCGTCCCTTCTTGTGGACGCTGCGTTCATGCCCACAGGATCGGGTAGCCAGTCGGACGATTCACAGCAGTAGGACCTCCCCTCAGCAGCAGTCAGTACACTCCATTGATCCGGAGCTACACCCCTTTTGGTATGCTATTCGGTAACGTACATATATGGGTATGGCAGGGCCTTGTCCTGTCCTTTCTACAGTCTGTATTCTTAGAGGTCTGTACACAGTGATATGTAGTCGTGTTTTCATGCACCCCGTCAGCACTTATTTTGTTGTACAGCATATATGTAGCGGCCAAATCGTCTTGCGCTGTTACTCTCAGTGTTTATATTTATTTGTATGCGTTGGCCGTGAGTTCCCGGTACGGTGTCTTTTATGATTATTGTTCGGGAGATAGTATAGCACAGTTGTAGATTGTATATGGGCCCAGGACAATCAATGAGAAGTAAACGCAAGCATAGGAGTGCTTGGCCAGTAATGGTCGAGCACTTGTCACGGCTCATCGGTTTGGGTCGTGACAAAAGTGGTATCAGAGCAATTCGTCCTAGGGATTTTCTATAGACCGTGTCCGGTAGAGTCCTGTTTATGGGTGTGAAGCCGGCCACACTTATAAACAGGAAGCTGCAGGGCATTTAGGAATCATTGACCTTTTTTTCTATCTTATATCGTGCGATAGAGCCAGAGTCTAGAAGAGATCGTTTCTAACCCCTTTTCCTGTAGGAAAGTGCTGACTGAGGAAAGATGAAGAGATCAGCCTCAGATAGTGGGAGTGCTAAGAAGGCCTCCAGAGTTGATCCAGGACCCCAAGCTCCAGGACCGAGCAGAAGGAGCCTCAGTTATTCTATTGAGACTGATCCCTCGGAGGACCCAGCGACGATTCCTCCAGAGTTCTTGACTCCCAGGGAGGAGGACCCCTCAGATGACAGCTATGACACAGATCCGTCTAAGTATTCGTCTGGGACACCGAAGGAGGAGATTCCTGAGGCCGTGCCAGCTGCTCCAATGGCAGGGCACTACGTTAGACCAGCCTCCCCGGTGAGTGTTACGGATTTCTCTAGCCCTCTATCCTGGTCGTCGGTAAACCAGGAGTTGCCCGGTTATTTATATCCCTCGGACTCAGATGAGAGAGATGATGAAGGCCAGACGAGCGGATGGTGGGTAGACGATGACGAGGAGTACACTTCACCTTATAGTCCCCCAGATCAGACTAGAGACCAATCGGCTACAGGTATATGAGCCCTTATTGGAATTTTCTATGTATGTGCATTTTCTGTAGATTATTATTTAATAGTGGCGAGCGGAAACCCAAAGAGCCTGATAACCGAGTATTTATAAGTAACGGCGACCAAGGTGTGTTCGCTACCATTGGGAATCTGTAAATCTAGGACGGAAAGTAGTCATACATACAGATGAAAGGTGGATATTGAGGATTGAAAAGGCAAAATTAGTAAGTGTATAGTTAGAAGAGTAAAAGATCCTTTCTAATTCGGAGGAAGACGCAGTACGAGAATGTTTTGGAATCTGTCAAGACTTCAGCTTGCTCTAGATTATGCGGTGAGGTAGATGTGATCATGCCAGCATTAACGCACCGGATTTCATCAGAGTTTCAAGGTTAAGCGTGCTGGGGTGAGAGAAATATTAGGATGGGTGACCCCCTGGGAAGTGTACTAAAAGTTCTATAAATTTAAACATAAGACATGAATGAGAAGCTAGAGTAGCCTAAGGAAAATTAGAGTGTGCAGAGTGGTTGGAAACCTTAAGAGGTCACGTAGGACGTGAAAAGAAAGAAAGTACATCACAGCTCTAGAATTAGTACGAGTTTAAGTAGCGTTTGGAAATACCTTGCAAGTGAGGGGTTAGAAAATGTACATATGTATGCATATGATACCCCATTTATAGTTGTATCAGCGGGTATGTGTATCCCAGCAACCGACATTGGGGTATATTGAAGGCATTGATCGAACAGGGTAATAAAATGCAAGTGACAAAAGAATGTTACCAGATAAGCTGATGTTACTTTCACTACAGGCTAGGCTTGGAAGGTTCTAATCCAACGACTTCTGGGAAGGAGAGAAAGTGAATATATGGAAGGTAAGGAGACCAAAATATCAAAAGTAAGAAATATGAGTGATTGGAGCCTCGACAGAGACAATGGGCAAAGCACGAGACTATGTGGGTAAAAATTCGAAGGTAGGCATGTGAAAGGGATAAAGTGTGGTAGTATGGAACAAAAGAGGAATGTGTGGGGCTCGAGAACCGAATTCAATAAGTGGGGCTAAAAGGATAGTGACAACGACAAGGAATGTGAAGTAAGAAAAAGAATGATTAGGCCTTGCAACGATGCTAAAAGCTTTCCAACTCTCGAAAGATATATTTATAAAGGGATAAATGTGTAGCCATATTGATATGGTTGCCTCGGATATAGAGAAGCTTTCCTAAAAAGTGACTTAAGAATAGAACGGATTTGCACGTTTCAAGGAATATTTCACGAACTCCAGGGTCGATATTGCAAATAACAAGAGAAGAAAGGTGCTCGAGGAGGGAGAAACCTAAGGAAGGTTAAGGATGAAAGTACAAAAGGAATACTAATGGGTTGGTCGAAGGAAGAAGAGAGCATTTAGGAGTAAAGTAACTGGAAATCTTTAACCATGGGAGTAAGAAGGATACTTTAACGAGTTGGCGGTAGGAAACCGATTACTCATTGAGGAAAGAACGAGGATGATGAGTCGACATAATTAACTAGAAAATAAATGACACAGAATAGGAATTCATGTGAAGACCGAGAGATTCGATCATAGAGGAAATTGAATGAAATGTAAGGAACGTGCATAGAAGACAACCCGGTCGTAGCATCAGAAAGATAGATAAAGGTTCGATGAACGAGGATAGAGAGAGTGTAAACTGTAAGAATTCTGTGCTAAGAGCAAAAGTAGCAGGACGCTCGAAAAACTTAGATGCACAGCTGCGACATAAACGCGTAGTTAAGAAGGCTTATGAGTAAGTGAGCTAAGCGGGTGAAAGGAATAGTAGTGGATGGAAGGGTATGGAAATGTTGGAAAAAAAATGATGATATAGACATAAATGAAAGAAGAACTCAAGATAAGAAGAATTCTAGATATGTTATAAGCAAAGTCGGGAATAGAAAAACAAGGAGTAAGGTATAATCGAAGACTTCATAAAGGACGTGGTGAATCTCGATGTCCCCATTAACTTGCAGGTCCGGAAAAACGTTAGTCATAAAAAGACAGAGGTGTGAAAAGACGAAAAAGAAGGCATCGGAATTGGATACCCTTATGATTATTCCAATTGAATACAAGAGTGTAACTAGCAAAAAGGATAAATAAGGCAGACCATATGATGACAAAACCCCGACCTTGAGAAGGTCGTAAGGGCGGCAGATAATTGTCGAAGACGATGGATATTCGAAAGCTATTGGTGTATTAGGACCTCCTTAATAAGGGGGGAAGAACATATCGGACTTGAAAGGAATTATTACGTTCTCAAGCCCCAGACGAAGAAATTTATTAGCTCGGGGCCAGAGTTCGAAACATATCGGCATATCAGGAAGGTATCAGAAAGAAGCAGAAACGAATTGACAATAAGTGTACCATGAGGCAGACATAGGGAGAAAGTATGGAAGACAACTCAAGGGAATTCTTCATGCCGACATGAGCTACGACATTTCTGGACTATGATTTGAATCCCTCGTATCAAGCAACATTGCGCAATACCTAAGTGTGCAGCGACGTGTCCTAAAAGGTAATAAAGAGAGCAAGAAAAGTCTCCGAGCTAAGTTCACAAAGGATAATGGAGAGGATGATAAATCCAAAGGACATTTCGGATGACAACGACTATTATAAAGAAAGTAACAACGATTGGTAGTTTGGAATTTTTTTTTTAAGGAAAGAAAGAACGCTGCTCCTACGAATGGAAATAAAAGAGTTCACTGGATATTAGAAAATAGTTCATGGACCACTAATTATACTGAACATGAGAGCATATGCTATGGAATTATATGAACCGTCAACGTGAAGCTATGCCCAACTACAATTGTAAGAAGGTCACACCGGAAAGCCAACAAGGAATAACGACTAACAAAATGATCGTCGATACAAGGAAATCGAAGATAAGTCTACTTGTGTCGCAAGAGAGTTATAATAGAAGAATTGCGATAGTCCTATGCTTTTGGGATTGTGTTGAGAGATGTGAGGGAAGGAAATAAAGAAAAAGTTATAGCAGGAGCTCAAAGATGTTGCGAGCTATGAAATTAGTTTAACTCGAATTATAACTTTGCCATAAGTGTAACTGGAATGCGAAGGATAATAAATGGTGAAGAAACATTACGTATATACATATTTTGGATATTGATATAACTATCCTTGGAAAGGAACATAATCATTATGCTCATTAGCGACAAAGTCATGATTGGATAAATATTTGGAATGTAAGATTAAGAGGGATTGTGACAAAGATGTAAAAGAACAGGGAGCCGAACTAATGAACTACAGGGAGTCGATGCAGTGTATGTCTAAGATCAACATGTATAAAAAGGATAGCCCGAGATGGTACCAAAGAGATAAACGCAAAGAATGTGTCGTATATGAGCAAGGTAATTGCCCACTAGCAGGGAAACAAGGAGCGAGAAAAAGAGAATACTTACAGATCGATGAATAGTTATGGCATGATAAGAAAGACTACAATAATGGAGACAAAACAAGAGTGAGGTGCTAATTAATTTCCAACCATGTACATGAGGACAAAGAAGTGGAAGAAGCTGACTGAAAACAATGAAAGAATAAGGGAAGATGAGAAGAAACTGAACCAAGTTAAAGTCTAAGCAAACGGTAATCGGACCCTAAGGGATAAATAACGGTTCTAAGGAATCAAAGATGGTGTTGTGGGTCGGCAATACTGCAACATTCGAGGACGAATGTTTCTAAGGGGGGAAGGATATTACACCCCGTAGTTTCTATACGTTGAGTTAGGGTTAAGTAAAACCACTTTGGAATATAAGGAGCATATTAAGTATATTTAATAAGTGAAGGATGTATATAAGATATACCGGAAGGTTTTATAAGGAAATGAGTGGAATAAATGAAGTAGTACGACTTGGGGGACGCATATCTCTTAGCATATGACGTGTTTTAAGGTGAAACAAAATCCTAAAATGACGTTCGTCTAGTCTAGTTTCCAACGCAATAAACCGCTCGTCAATAGGAGATCGGAGTAGAGAATTATAAACTTTACAAGTTCAGCTGACAGAGCAGAAACGCATGCTACAGTAACCCCGACCCGAATTTGACCCTTATAAAAAGGGTAAGAACCCCTTTTTTTCACCAGATTTGCCCAGAAATTTCCATAAAATTGAAGAGAGAGAGAGAGGGGGGGATCACAAAGTGAGCAATGTTCAAGCAAGGAGTATTAATCGAAGCTCGGATAAACGCATGAATGTGATTCTAGTATGGTTTTTCGGTTGATTAAAGGTAGATATTGAAGATACCTCTGTTTTAACAACAATAAGGTATGAATCTCCTATTATTAATGTTAATTTTGGTTTATTTACGGAGATAAAGTCGTTAAATAATTGTATAGCGAGTTGGTTGGTTATGGAAATTGGGAAACATCGTGTGGGATGTTTTATGGTACATATTGGTGTTGGAGATGATGTTATTGATGTTGGTATTGTTATTGTTATTGTTGTTGTTGGTTGCTGAATTGTGATTTCGGGCTAGGCATATAAACAGGGGAGGTGCTGCCCGAATTTCGGCAGATTATAAACGGAATTAAATTGAAGGCTTAAAATGAGCGTATAACATTGAGCCTAATAATAGTATAAATGGTTTATATGTAGATTTACGAGCTTGGAAGGATAAACGTTGAACGACTAAGGCGACCGAAAGGTATGTTAAGGCTCGTCCCTTTATTTCAAAGGCATGATCCCTATGTTATGATTTCACAAATGTTTCCATATCTTCCTTGCTATCAAAAGTTAAAAGTCTATGATTCCAAGGAATGATTCCCTTCCTGATAACCCGTAAATGTTTTCCAAAATGTCCGTAGCTTTTCCATAACAAAGGTTTATGATTTTTTAAGCTTATATGACTACAATGACGGACATGTTTTTGTAATGACAACGATGATGTCAAAGATGAGAATATGTTTACAATGATTATGATGAGAATTGTTTCATGTTTGAAAGTCTCAAGTTGTGGATTCAATATGAATATGAGAATATTGAGCTATTTCTTGATCCTCAATTTTATTCCTTGATTATGACTCTATTTTCTAAAGACTTCAAAGTATATGAATTGACGCCTTATGAGATTTATGATCTTATTCTATGTTTTCTCTTGATGCTATTCTTCATTGATAGTCTCGCCTTATAATAATTTTTCCTTCAAGGTGAGATAAAGCGATGATGATTATTCCATAATATAATCGGAGGTTACCGACCTTACGTCACTCCGATAGAGACATAACTTTCCTTGGGCTCTCCTGCATCCTGCTTATATGATATGTGTATATGATATATGTATATGTATATGGGAAAGAGGGCCAGAGCGCTATAGACGCGTAACCACCTGATCAGTTGGTATTATATAGACGTGTAACCACCTGATCAGTTGGTATTATATAGACGCGTAACCACTTGATCAGTTGGTATTATATGGGAAAGAGGGCCAGAGCGCTATAGACGCGTAACCACCTGATCAGTTGGTATTATATGATATGATACCATCCCGGACGCGGGACATATGTGGCTAAATGGATCGGAACCGACGCCTCGGCAACATGATATGTTCTATTTTCTGTACATATGAACAAGAAATGTTTTTCAAAGAAAGCTAAGCATGCATGGCATTCGCCCTAAGATGACACTTACATGTACATGTTACTCTCTTATCTCACGATATGCTCTATATTTCCATTCTGTTATTATTCATACTTTACATCCCTTACTATGTTACTATTCATGCCTTACATACTCGGTACATTATTCGTACTGACGTCCCTTCTTGTGGACGTTGCATTCATTCCCGCAGGATCAGGTAGCCAGTCGGATGATTCACAGCAGTAGGACCTCCCCTCAGCAGCAGTCAGTACGCTCCATTGATCCGGAGCTACACCTCTTTTGGTATGGTATTCGGTTACGTACATATATGGGTATGGCAGGGCCTTGTCCTGTCCTTTCTACAGTCTGTATTCTATAGAGGTCTGTAGACAGTGATATGTAGTCGTGTTGTCATGCACCCCCATCAGCACTTATTTTGTTGTACAGCATATATGTAGCGGCCAAATCGGCTTGCGCTGTTACTCTCAGTGTTTATATTTATATGTATGCGTTGGCCGTGAGTTCCCGGTACGGTGTCTTTTATGATTATTGTTCGGGAGATAGTATAGCACAGTTGTAGATTGTACATGGGCCCAGGACAGACAGTGAGAAGTAAACGCAAGCATAGGAGTGCTTGGCCAGTAATGGTCGGGCACTTGTCACGGCTCATCGGTTTGGGTCGTGACATGTGGGAACTTACCTTTTTCACCTCGGTAAGCGAACCCTCAACCCAATGATAATAAAGGCATAAATAAATAAGAAATACACCCAGGGTCTGGTCTAATCCATACAAGAGCATCTAAATGAAAATATACAAGTCTGGAATATAATAGTACATCAAATCTGTCTATGTCTCAGAATGGAAAAGTAAGACATAATAAGAGGAGTCTTCAAGGCAGCGGACGTCTCGTGCTCACCCTGAAAACTTGAAGTTGTACTGATGGCGACTATCAGCCACGGGAGATGAAAGCAGACCTAACCTGAAACTTTGTATTCATAAAAGGATGCAGCAAGTACAAGTCAATACAAAACCGCAGAACTGGTAGGTATCATCGGCCGACTAAGTATAGCTAACATAATTCAGACAAATAAGTAGGATAGGCAGATAAATCAACAAGTATAAATCACACACAATCAGAAACAGGTATCCGTCATTACCTAGGTTGAAGCATCGAAACCCAAGTATGCCAAGTCGCAATATATATCCAATTTGAAATCAACAGCATAAGTAAAACACCGGATCATCACAATATAAGCCAAAATGCAATGCAGTGTACACATGTACTCCGGACGGAAGTATCAACATCCAGTAGCACAACCCATGGGGGACCCACAAAGTCCATGTACTCACTCATCCATGATTCTAGGACAATCATCGGACATCGGACTCTCACATCACACAATCCACGATTCTGGGACATCTATCAGACATCGAACTACTCGCATCACTCGCACACAATCCACGATTCCAGGACAACCATCGGATATCGGACTACTCACATCACTCTCATGCAAACTGAGCTCAGCTCATCATAGTGTTTCATCAAGTATCAACAATATATCAGGAGAGATGTGAATGCGTGCGATGTATGAGTCAACATGAATAATCAGATCAATATCAAAAGTACAACACATGGGTACGCCAACAATATCATGAAAGATTACACAAGTCATATAGAATACTATCCTCAAAATCAAATGCCAACAAGTAAGGCACCACAATATCATGAACAATATATCTCAATAGTCTCCAATATCCACTATCACTATGTTACATCAAGCCCACAACAATAGGACAACTCAATCACAACACAACTGGGTGGCTAGCCCCAATCACACAAGAGGGCCCAACCTAATACAATATCCAACCCAACTTCATACCCGAAGGATTACATGCTTTCTCGGACAATAAAATCTAAATATATGTTTCGCTACACGAAGTCTCACCAAGGGTAAGTCATAACCTACCTGGATAGCCGAACAGCAAACACCAATAATCACTCATTCGCTTTCCCCTTCCGATGAGCCTCAAGATCAAGAAAGTCTAGGCATATTCGAAATCTAGATTAGAAATCATGAAGATCGATACCTATATTGCTATCATTCGATTTAGGTCAAAACCTAGCCCTAGAATTTGGGGAAATGAGGCCTACAAGGTCAAAACGGGAATTTCGGGAGTAGAATATCAAATTAAGCACTAGTTGATCAAAACATAATAACTAATTGCTAAATTAACTCAAGGATTCACCTAATTTCGAATTTCAAGTAAAACCTCCATTTTTTAGGTATAAACCCTAACTCTTAGATTCAAGAATCCAACACTAATAATGGAAGATATATGATTAACAACCTTAGATACATCATAATCTAGCATAAACCCAATTAATTTCATCATTAATAAGCTTAGATAGAAAATCCATCAAAATCCACTTTTAATCCTCCATTACTAATGAACTAATCAAGGAAAAGGAATTCTAAGATGATTAGGAACAATGAAATAGCAAGAAGGTTAGGAGAACTTACCACCAAGAATTTTCACCAATAATCCCGAAGAATAGTTCCCAATAGCTCAAATTTCGGAATGGTATTAAATGATGGACAAAGGGCTTTTAAAACTTTATCTAATGAACTAACTGCCCGTCACCCACTTCCGCGACACTAATACCGCTCCAGCGGTTCCCTGACCACTACAGCGATCATGCTCAAATGGCAGTGACCACTCCAGCAGCAAGGTGACCACTTTAGCGCTACCACTGCCAAGGTGCTGGTACGGCCAAAGTGAGCACCAGACACCAGAAACTTCCCAAGTTTTCACACTCCAACTCAAATTTCTGACTTATTCCCGAGGTCATCTACTTGCAAACCACATACACAGACCCACATAAAAATACCCTACAAACACGCTCGTGGCCTCAAAATTCCTAGCGGAGGTCTTGTTGATCGAGTCAATCCCCGATAGCTCAATTTCAACTTCCCAACCCAAGTCCCAAAATGCATCCGAGTGCATTAGGAACCGAACCAAATATACACACAAGTTCTAAATGTCCATCCATACCTCTTAGAATCGACGAATTTTTGAAAAATGTCCATTTACCCAAAAGTCAATTTTGAGTCAACTTTTTTTCTCTTAAAGCCCATATTTCACAAAAAGTCGCCCGAATCAAGTCTAGACACCTCGAGAAGCGTGTCAACGGTCCCCTTGGGTCAAAAGTGAGCTAACCAAGCTCGGAAAGGGGCGAAAATGCCAGAAAGACTATAACGACCAAACGGGTCGTTACACTAGATTTAGAATATAAATAGACTTTCTTGATCTCGAGGCTCAAGGAAAGGAAAGGCTAAGGTGTGATTATTGGTGATATTACTGTTCGACCTTCCAAGTAGGTTACGACTTACCCTTGTTGAGACTTCATGTAGCGAAGCATATATTTAGATGATATTGTCGGAGAAAGCATGTAAACCTTCGGGTATGAAATTGGGTTGGATACTGTCTTAGGTTGGGTCCTGTTGTGTGACTGGGGCTAGCCACCCGTTGTGTTGTGACTTGATTGCTCTATGGTTATTTTGCTTGATGTCGCATGATAATAGTAGATATTGGAGACTAATGACATATCTTCTTCTTGATATTGTGGCACCTCACTTGTTGATGTTGATACGGGGATAGTATTCTATATGACTTGTGTAGACTTTCATGATGTAGTTGGCGTACCCATGCTTGGTACTTGTGATATTGATCTTATTATGGATGTTGATTCATACATTGCACGCATTCTCATCGTTCATGATATACTGTTGATACATTGATGATACTTGAGGAAACACTATGATGAGCTGGGCTCAGTTTGCATGAGAGTGACGTGAGAATCCGATATCCGATGGTTGTCCCAGAATCGTGGATTGAGTGGAGTGACGTGAGAGTCTGATATCCGATGGTTGTCCCAAAATCGTGGATTGAGGCACCCAGTTGTCGAGGTTTGTGCCGGAACCTTAAGGTACATGGAATTAGCGGGTCCCCCATGGGTTGTGCTACCGAGATGTCGATACTTTCGTCCAGAGTACATGTGTACACAGCATTGCATTGTATTTGCATTCATACGTTATTGCATTGCATTGCATCATGGCTTATATTGTGATGATCTGGTGATTTATTTGTATTGTTGGGTTCTTATTGGATATATTAAGACTTGGCACACTTGGGTTTAGATGTTTCCACCTAAGTGATGATGTGTACTTGGTTCTGATTGTGGTTGACTTATACTTGTTGATTTATCTTCTTATCTTGCTTTATTATCTAAATTATGTTAGCTATACTTAGAGCCCATTTGGCTTAGCTGATAAGTTGCTGAAAACAGCTTATAAGCTGTTTTTTTTAGCTTTTTTAAGTGTTTGGCTGACCAGCTTATTAGTCATTTTGTGCTTAAAATAAACCCAAAAAAATAAGTTGGCCCGTTTGGCTTAGCTTAAAAAAAACAGCTTATAAGCTGCTTTTTTAAGCCCATCCAAACAGGCTCTTAGTCGGCCTATGATACCTACCAGTACTGTAGTTTTGTACTGACCTGCACTTGTTACATTCTTTTATGAATGCAGAATTCCAGGTTGGATCTACTTCTGATTCTCGTGGCTAATAGTTGCCCCGAGAGTTTCTTAGAGCCTACAGGTGAGCACGAGACGTCTTCCGCCTTGAAGATTCCTCTTATTTATGTCTTATTTTCCTATTCCGAGACATATTCGGACGTGATGTATTATTGATATTCTAGACTTGTAGATTTTAGTTAGATGCTCTTGTATGACCAGACCAGATACTGGGGCGGATTTCATTTACATCTGCATTTTCTTATTTATATTATAATTGTGAGACTTTTGCTATTTTACTTCTTTCGCTATTTGCTATTATTTGTGAATGTTGAATTAAGGGTTCGCCTATCGAGGTGAAAAAGGTAGGTGCCCACGCGACTTAGTGAAATTGGGTCGTGACACTCATTGGGATGATAATGATGTGCATTAAAAACATATTGAAGGGGTTTTTGATATTGGTGAGCAACAAGTAGCATTTCATATAAAGAATTCCACCTAGTACAAACTTCTTTTGGAATTTTTCTAACTGGCAATTTTTGCTCAACACAAAATTTTTAGAACATATTAATTCTACTTTGCTTATGAGCGTTAAAAACATATTGATAAGCGTATTGTATTTTTTTTTTAGAGAACTATCAAATAAATCAAGACCATCTTTTACAACTAAATTAAAAACATGGCATGCACATCGGACACGAAAAATATCAACGTAAATTGGGAAAACTCTTATGGCCATAAGTTCAGCACACTTAGTCATGGAAGAAGCATTATCAAATGTAACAGTTAAAACTTTTTCAAGAAGACCATATAATTGCAAAATTTCTTGAACATTTGTAGAAATATAAGAACCTGTTTTTTTCTCATCAATATATTTATAACCAAGTATACATTTTTGCATATTCCAATTATGGTCAACCCAACGTGCCGTAACACATAAATAATCATTTCCATTGACACTACGACCTATATCAGAAGTGACAGACACTCTACAATCTAAGCGATGGAACATACAATGCATATACTGACAATAATCACTCTGAAATTTGAAAACATCAGCTCTAAGTGGATCTAGGAATACATTGAAAAGTAGGGTTATACATAGCTCTAATATAATGCACCAAAACAGGGGTTAGAAGGAACACTAAAATTCAAGCCACAAACTGCAACCATTTTAGCTAGTTCTTCACGATCTCTATCTATATTATATTATAAGCAATTTTTGTGATAGCGAGGTTAGAAAAATTTGAGTTTGTTGGACCATATTAGATCCCCCAACGGATCCACCGGGAACGAAACTAGTAGCGCCGCTCGGTGGGTCGTCAAGTCTGACTTCTATTCGAGTATCAAGTATGGTTTTCCAACACATTTTTCAAGTGTCTATCTAAACCACCCATCTCACCTGCCCCTTCACCGGATCCGTGTTTTTTTACACCTTTACATTTGTTACAAGTAGCGTAAAGCTTTTCATCATCAAGAGTCATGAATCTCCATACGGGACTCGTTCTAGGACGTTGCACCTTAGTCTTACCCCGAGTAGGAGGTTTAGGGGGAAGACCAGCTCCAGACTGAGATGGAGTCCGAGTTGGAGCTTTGGTAACGGGACTAGTAGATGTAGGTGTCTCATTTAAATCTAATTTCTCTCCTTCATTTTCTTCTAAATTTTCAAATTGATCAAAATCTAAATTACCATAAGCTCTTTCTAAGGTTTCATTTTCCAAATCTAAATCTTCGGGAATAAGAGGAAAAGCGGGGTGAGAACTAAATCAGTTTCATCAACATGAGTGAAATCTTCCGTATTATTTCTAACTTGAATTTTAGATTTACTAGAAGAACCACGTTTACGGCCACTACCACGGCTAAAAGGTTTAGGGATATCGACAGTCACACCTAAAACAAATTTAGACATATTTTCAAATACAATAAAATAAAATATCAAAATCTATTGAAATAAAAGACGCAAATAAAATGCAAGAATTAAATAAATTAAAGGATGGAACGAGTGTACCAAGCGTCTGCGTAAAAGCAGACGCAACTGTACACGTTGAAATTGAGATTTGGTTATTTGAAGCTTGAAAACTCCTCCAAATTCCAAAATTCAAATATTGCCCAATTCACCAAAATAATAATATTTCACCAAATATGATTAAAAAATATTAGAGAGAGAGAGAGATAATTGATGGATGATTTGTGTGAAAATGAATAAGAAAGAAAAGATATTTATAGTTTAGAATTTGGGTTAAATTGCAATTTATTAAACTTTGGGGGTGAAAATATTTTTTGGGGGGTGGGGGACTCCAAAGACGGCTATATAGACTCCAACGGTCTGATTTTAACTTTTTTTTTTTTTAAATCCGGCGGGTTTGGACCGGGTCAGCCGGCCGGTACCGGGACTTTCCTAGACGTCCATCCCACGACCCGTCCCCCTACCCTCCTAAACCCGAACCCCCTAAAACCACTGGGACAGGGACGATCCGGTACCAGATCGGGCCGGAGCCAGGACGGGACCGGGAGTGACCCGGCCCCACTGACACCCTTAGCCGAATCATAGGGTATCAAATTTTGTAAAATAATATAAATATTAAAAATATAAAATTTTGAATAAATAATTATGCTTGCATGAATAAATACAAGTTTTTGTGATATCAATGTGGACTGTCCAATGATGAAGTGTTTGTCAAGGACTCAAGGTCAAGATGATTGAATTCGTCCGAACTTACGAATATGAATAATCAAAGTTTAATTAGAGTTATATTTTCTTACTTATATTAAATTTATGCGGTGTAAATATGTAATTAAGTGTAACTCACTTAATACTTCCATATACATGACATGTTGTATGTTTAGTTCATCTACTTGATTGCTCTGTCATGACTAGAACTCTTATTGTCAACATTAGTCTCCCTGCTGAAAGTGCAATATAAAGTAAGCTTAAAGTTATTATGCAAATTTTGAAGGCAACCCCACGATCTACTTAAACAATTGCTCATAATTAAAATAAATAATCACAAATTCACCTTCAATCTTTTGATTTTTCAGGTTATCAAATGTGTAGGACCAACAGTGCTGGATCAACCTGGATTGTAATCAACAAACATTGGAACACCATACATCGTACTTTTTTATATTGAGTTTTTGTTCACTCATTATTTAACAGATAAAACGGAGTAATTATTATTGGAAGGTGAAGGAACAAATATTACTTGACATCTTAAAGGTTGATACAAACGTTACATTTGTATTAAGTAGTGGAGGATGAAATCAATTCTAAAAAATTGAATAAGTTGCAATAAACGACATTAACTTTGGAAAATGTTCCCACGTACACTTCAATGCCATAATTATTGGTTTCTTCAAATTCTCAAAACAGATATTTTTATTTTTACATTTTTAATGTTCACTTTATTATTTCATTTAATGATAAATTGATGTTTTTGTACAAAAATATTATATAAATAGATTTCAAGTGAAGGTTAAAATGATCGTTCAACATTTGATGGGTATTTTCGTCTTTTAACTTTAGATTTGGTAGCTTCCCATCCATGCAAAGAGATTGAACTGTGACTCTAATTTTTGTACAGCTTGGACGACATCATTTTAAATAATCTATTTAAAGATTTATAACTGAATGTGAGCTTTCACCCCATTGGACATTTAATTTAGGTCCTTCTAAACAAAAACCTTTAACACACAACTCCTTGATGAGTTGGGATCCCCTCCAATGAAGTTTCCTCCAGTAATGTTCAATGGGGTGCTGATTTTTTGACATTTGCCCTATTTATAAATTAATGGAAAAGATCTGTTTAATTTAATAACTAACTTAACCATGGTTCTGTATTCCTTTTCTCACCTCCCATGTCCGTCCATGTGTCCAAGATTGCCACGCATTTTTATTTGCCTTCATTTAGTTGGAATTGTTCAAATCCCAAACATAGCTTGCATTTATGCTTCTCCATGCGCAAATACCCAAAAAACAAAAATCTCTAAATAGATGAATGATCAAAACCAAAATCTCTACACACGAAAATGCTTTTGGGCAAAGAAGTTGGAGCTGTTATGATATGAAAGAGGACTCAGTTGCAAATGGGTTTTGGACAGTGAAATTTTAGGGACGAAAGGATAAAGCTTTTTGAAATTACAGTGAAAAATATAAATAGAAAAGATTGGAGGTAGGTGATGGTACTCAAATTGCAGTAAAACCTATAATTTTAGGGAGAGACCAATGATATAAAATAGGATTGTTCTGGATGACAGTGATACATCATGGAAAAATCCTCTCTTGCACATATTGATGTTATAGCTTCTTACAGACGGAATTCTCAAGTGATGTTGCTCCGTTCGCGGGGGATGGTGATCTGTCTCTCCAAAACCGTTGCCCATCTACGTATTCTTGTACCCATCCACATTTAGACACAGTCATAGGAGATGAAAAAGGGAATAGAGAACCATTGTTAAGTCAGTTGTTAAATTAAATAAATCTTGTCCATTAATTTGTTTGTAGGACACGTGTCAAAAAATCAATACCCCATTGAACATTACTGGAGCAAACTTCATTGGAGGGGATCACAACCCCTCCTTGATACTCATTCTCGGCATGTGTGTTGCACGTGCATGCCCAATCAGGGGTATCAAATTTTGTAAAATAATATCAATAGTATAAAATAAAATTTTGAATAAATAATTATATTTGCATGATTTAGGTCAAGTTTTTATGAAATCAATGTGAATTGTCCAATGATGACTTGTTTTTCAAGGTCAAGAAGATTGAATTCGTTTGAACTTTATTTTTTTGCTAATGGAAGGAGATTTTTTATAACTGAAATAAAGACAGAAGTAAAGCATAGTTTGTGCATTAATTACATGGAATAGTTCTAAATGAACTTATTCCTAAAGAGTCATTTCTGAGTTGCTGAATTAAGAAAGATGGGGCATAATCCCAAAAATTAGATTCTCCCATAGGTTGTCCTTCAGCATTCTTGCCATGGATAGCTAAATCTTGTGCCACTCTGTTCGCCTCCCGGTAAATGTGACTGATTGTTGCCTTCTCCATTGCCTCCATAAGGAACCTGGAATCATGTAGTGTATTAATGTGAGATTGAATGTGTGTTCCTTTTGTGAAATGATCTGATAATACCTGATTATCTACTTCCACCACAAGTGGAAATAGATTTTTGGTGTAAGCCAACTCTAGACCTTGAAATAGTGCTTGGATCTCTGCGTGTAAGGTTGAGTGGGCTGTTATTTTTGCTACAAATCCCTCCACCCATTCTCCTGCCGAGTTACGAATTAAGCCGCTAGTTCCACCTTGGTGATTCCGGTTATTGTATGCCCCGTCAGTATTCAATTTGTAATATGACGGTGGCGGTTTCAACCAGTAGATTTTAATTGTGGTGCCAAGGTTGGAGGGTCTGTTGGTGCATCTGTTTTGCGCCAGGTGATAAAACTCAAGTGCTTGGCTGCTTATTTTCTGTAAGTCCGTGTTGAGGTGGGAATTGTTAAAGAAGTTATTGTTGCAGTTTATCCAAATATTCCACATGGTAATGGGGATTCTATGGTTTGAAGGGAGGACGGTATAACCTGGTGTAGTGCATAGTCTCTTCAACCAGTGTTTGAGGTTAATTTCCAAAGGAGGCTGGATTTGAAGGTCAATCCATATATCCTTTGCTTTGGGGCAAGTAAAGAATATATGGAAGACATCTTCAGTGATTAAACAGTGTTTGTAGAGGTCACCGTGGATGATGTTTCTATTGAATAGAAGAGAGGCGGAAGGTAGTTTGCCATGGATTAACAGCCAAAAGAAATTTTTTAGCTTGTTCAAAGAATTTATTCGCTAGATGCAAGCTTTAGTATCATCTGGCGGGATAGTATTTGTTGCGATATTTTGTTAGTATAGCTTATAGGCTTCTCTAGTTGTACAATTACCCTCTGGAGATCCAATCCAGTATATTGAATCAGAGGTTTCATTGGATAGGGATAGGTGGGAGTTGAGTACTTGGGCTCTAATTGAATGGGGTAAGTCAAAGGATAGGTGGTCAAAGTTCCAAAACTTATTGCTAATAATGGAGCTGAGAGGGATATTGAGTTCGTGTTTCATGAGAGGTCCCTCGACAGTTTGGCGGAGAGTCTTTGTTGACTGTAACCATCGATCTTCCCAAAGATTAATATAACTCCCTGATCCAATAGACCAGGTCGTTCCCCTAGTAAAATTTATTTTAGCTTTAAGAGTACTCCTCTAAATGTACGAATCAGAGCTCCTACAAGTGATAGCATGGTTCCTGTTGGTCATTTTATACTTTGATAGGAGAATAGTTGTCCATAGCATGTTAGGCTTTTGATACATTCGCCAGATAAGGTTAGTTAGGAGAGATATATTCTTCCCTGTGGCAGTGTGGATTCCAATCCCACCTTGGGATTTAGGTTGAGTTACCATCTCCCAATTTGCTAAGTGAATTTGTCGTTTTTCCTCAGTCATCCCCCATATAAAATTGCACTGGATGCGATCTATGTTAGATCTAGTTTTTGCTGGCAATAGATTCAGTTGCATAACATGTACTGGGATAGCATTTAGAACAGATTGTGCTAATGTTACCCTGCCCGCCATAGTAAGCAGTTTTGCTTTCCACCCCTTAAGGCGGATATTCATTCTGTCAATAAGTGATTGATAGTCGGAGCTTGTGGGTTAGAGGTTCGTTATGGGAAATCCTAAATATTTCCCAAAGGTGGTGGCGGGCATGATGTCTAGTCTGGTGGATATATCGGTGATAACCGTTTGACATACATTTTTGGAAAAAATGACTTTGGATTTACTGAAGTTAATCTTTTTGCCAGAGTGTTGTGCAAGCAAGTTAAAAGTGTTGATGATGGCATGAGCGGAGGTAAAATTTGCTTCCACGAAGAGGACTAAGTCATCAGCAAACAATAGGTGGGACAGTTCAGGGCCTGATTGGATAATTTTTATAGGTTTCCAGTTGCTAATATCAGTCTCATGATTAATTCTGCGAGTGAGGGCTTGCATACAAATAATGAATAAGTATGGTGATAACGAGTCCCCTTGTCGAATGCCTCTAGTTGGTTTGAAATACTCACTAGGACGACCATTAATCGTGACTGTAGTGGTGGTAGTGGAAATGCAGTTCATGATTAGATTTATAAGCTGGAGGGGAAAGTTGAGGTCTAACAGGGATTCTCTAATGAAAGACTATTCAAGTCGGTCAAAGGCTTTTTCTAAGTCTATTTTAAGCATCATTTTTGGCTTCGAATGAGAATTGTTTTGAAAAGAATGCATCGCTTCCTGTACTATAATGGCATTATCCACTGATCGCCTACCAGGTATGAAACTACTTTGGTTGGGGCTTATAATATCATTTAGGAAGGGTCGTATACGATTTACAATAATTTTAGTAATAGTTTTGTAAATAGTGTTACAGAGACTGATAGGCCTATATTGGGTGATGTTAGTCGGGTTTTTCACTTTGGGAATTAGCACTACATGAGTATAGATAATGGCTGGTGGGACCATGGAGGATTGGAAGGCATTGATACACGTTTGGGTAACCGCATCTTTAGTTTCATGCCAGAATTTTGGAAAAATAAGGGATGAAGGCCATCCGGGCCTGGAGATTTCAGGGGATTAAAAGAAAAAATGGCCTTGCGGATTTCACTAATGGACAAATCACGAGGAATGTGTTCACTATCCGTTTGGGCTAGGCTATTAGGAGGTCTGAAGGAGGGTGTGGTGGGCTTAATGGTGGATATGAGTCCAGTAGTGTATATATCTTTAAAGTGGTCTAAAACAATGTTGTGAATAACATTTGGGTTATGGGTCCAGTTTCCGCTTGATCTTTTAACCCAATAATCCTATTTTTTCTATTTCTTTGAACTGTGGAAATGTGGAAGAATTTGGTATTAGCATCTCCTTCATTAAGCCACTGGACTCTAGATTTGAGTTTCCAAAAATCTTCCTCACTTTTAAGAATACGAATATGAATAATCAAAGTTTAATTAGATTTATATTTTCTTACTTATTTTATATGTATGCGGTGCAAACAAGTAATAAAGTGTAACTCACTTAATACTTCCATATAGACCAAAATAATTTTTCACTAAAAATTTGATCAAACACTATCAAGCTCCAAAATAAGTTTTCTTAATGAGCACTTTTGATTTGATGAGACTAGAAATAAATCTTTTCATATTTGGCAAAGATCCGACCCCCCTTTTTTCTTCAAAATATCAAAAAAAAAAAAAAATAGAAAACAAAAATGGAAACATAAAAAGCGGAATTACCTTTTCAGCGATTAAAAGGCCACTTTGTCTGTTAGTAAGATATACATAAAGTAACAATGTGAATATTTAATGGATAATTGTGAAAACTAAAAAATTACTACAACTAATCAGGTTGGTAAATATGAATTTTTGAAATGACTATTTGCCCTAAAAAATCAAATATTTTTATTTTGGGGAGAAATCGCCTTTTCCGTTTCTATTTGAAATAGAAAAGATAATTCCACTATTATTTAACAATACTTTCACTAAAAAAATTAATCAAACATAAGTTTTCTTAGTGAACACTTTTAACTTGACAAGACTGGCAATAAATTTTTATTAATATTTGGCAACGATTCCACCTAAGGTTTTTCTTCAATAAAATCAGAAAAGAAAAATGGAAACATAAAAAGCGGAACTTAAAGTAACAATATAAATATGAATAATTTAGAAATTTAGAAAATTACTAATTTTAATTAGTTAGGTAAGTATGAATTTTTTATGTAAGTATTCTCATCCTAGAAATTTGAAAGAAATTATTTTTAGGAGAAACTATTTTTGACATTTATTTAAATTTAAAAATAATTTTAATATTACTCAAAAATACGTATTTTTACGTTTGTACTAAAATTTTAGTTAAAAAACCGACATTCCCTAAGCAAGTGTTTTTTTTTTTTTTTTTAATGAGCACTTTTGACTTGCGAGACAGGTAATTTGGGAAAGATCCACCATAGATTTTTCTTCAAAATATCACAAAAGAGAAAAAAGAAAAAGGGAAACATAAAAAGCGGAACCTAAATATAGGAGAGGATTTTTTAAAAGCGAATAGAATAAACGGATGTTCTATTCGATATGATAACATAAAGAAGGCCGAATGTATCAATCGCTTCTTAAATTTGTTAGTAAATTTTATTTTAAAACCTGAACTATGGTGTATTTCAAGTAGACATCTAAGCAAATGATAGGGTGTTTCTATTAGACACTTTCCACTAATTTGAAAAAGTTTTTGCGCATGTTTTTAAGTGTTCATTAAGTAGATAAGTTAACTACTTAAAATATATCACCTTATAAGCATAAGCCTCAATAATCCATAAAACCCCATGCATGTTCCAATTGATGGTATTGTGCATAATTAAAGGAGGTGACATATTTTATATGACTATGTATGCAATCAGGAGGTCGCAGGTTCAAGCCATAGAAACAGCCTCTTGCAGAAGTGCAAGGTAAGGCTGCGTACAATATAATACGTTCTTGTGGTCCGGCCCTTCCCCGGATCCAGCGCATAGCGGGAGCTTAATTAGTTCTCCGGGCTGCCCTTCTTTTACGTAATGGGTGCTTGAGAACATAGCAAAAGTGTTTCCAAAATTTGAGGCGTCTAATAGGGATACTTTATCATATTCAGGTGTTCAATTGAACATGACGTAGTTCAAGTGGTACAATTTTTTTTCATTGAGCCATACAATTTCATTGTTCAACCAAACATTAGTAGGCATTTGGCCATGGAAATCAAATATTTTTCACTTTATTTGAAATTTTGAAGTTGGAGTTGAAGATGGAGTTATGTTTGGTTATATTTTTTACAAATAATATTTGGTTGTTAAATGTACTGAAAGTGAAAAAAGTGAAATAACTTAACTTTAAAATTTTCTTTTTTTACCCTTATCGAAATAATTTATATTCACATAAATGTTTAAAGTTTGTTAGACCGCAATTTTAAAAAATCTTCATTTATTTCTTGAACTTAATTTGTGTCAAGTCAAACGATATCACATAAATTGAGACGGAAGGAGTAATTTTTATTAGAATTCTGAAATATGCAAAATGATACATACATGCATTTTAAGTTAATTGAGGTAACAAACCATTTGAAAAATGATGTTTATCTTAAGCCTTAACTCACATTTGTACGTAGGTGTTTGGCCATAAAAATCATCTATTTTTCACTCTATTTGAAATTTTTAAAGTTGGAGTTAAAGATTGAGTTGTGTTTTGGTTATAGTTTTTGTAAAGATTATTTGGTTGTTTGAATGTACCGAAAGTGAAAAAGGCAAAAAAAGGGAAAACAAGATTTTAAGTGTTCTCAAAATTCCACATACAATTGTATTTGAAATTTTAGGCTAAACATTGATTTTCAAATAAAGTGAAAAATATTCCAAAAAAATGAGTAGTTCTCATGACCAAACGGATTCGTCAAATATAATTTATAGATCACATTTCTAAAATACAATTTTTAAATCCCATGTCAAAAATGTAATTTATTAAAAGCAATTTCAAAAATGCATTAACTATTCCTTGGATGTAAACCACTTTTACTTATACGTTTTGCATATATTTAAAATTTCAAAAAAAAAAAAAATTGTCGGGTGAGAACTAGAAGAAGATTAACAATCAATTTACTGGGACTCGTTTGGCCATGAGAATTTTTCACTTTTTTCCGGAAAACGTTTTCACTGTATTTGGAAATCAATGTTTGGCCATGAAAATTCCAAATACAACTTGAAGTTGTATTTGAAATTTGAAGATCACCAAAAAATCTGTTTCACTTTACTTTTTTCACTTTCAGTACATTTAGGCCCGGTTTGTCCATGAGAATTATTCTCTTTTTTCAGAATATTTTTTCACTTTATGGTGTTTGGCCATAAAAGTTCCAACAACCAAAACTTGTTTTTCACCTTTTCACTTTTTTTCTCACTTTTTTCACTTTCAATACATTCAAACAACTAAATATTCTTTGCAAAAACTATAACCAAACACAACTCCATCTTCAACTCCAACTCCAAAATACGAAATAAAGTGAAAAATATTTGGTTTTCATGGCCAAACGCCTACTTAAACAACCAAATATTCTTTGAAAAAAATATAACCAAACACAACTCCATCTTCAACTCATTTCAAATAAAGTGAAAAATATTTGATTTTCATGGCAAAAGCCTACTAAATGTTTGGTTGAACAATGAAATTTTATGGCTCAACGAAAAAAAAATCGTACCACATGGTACCTTTTTCTCTTGCTATTTTACTTGAGGTAAAAAAAAAAGAAAAAGAAAAAAGAAGGAAAATGATAAAGTGTGAAGAGTATATAAGAGAGAGAAAGGGGTGGGGGTGGGGGGGGGGGGGGGGGGGCAAACAAAATTACTCGTGGGATCCGAAATTCCACTTGTCAAGCAATGGATGGAGCCTCACACAACTTTTGTTGGTTGAGCCTCTACCACCATAAATTTTTTCCGGAAAACCTATAGTTATAACTCATCTGACTTTTGTAAAAGACCACTAATGAATTAATTGTACAATTGCAGAAACAATTTAGTACTTTATTACACAAATTATGTACTTTTTTCGGTAACTAACATTTTACTAATTACCAAATTATTAAAATTTTGATTAATAATTTGGTGATTAAAAAAATGTTAGTTACCAAAAAAAAATGCATAATTTGTGTAATAAAAACATGATTAATCTTCAACACTTCTTTTTTTTTTTCCTGAAGGGTAATCATGTCTTTTTTTTTCAAAGTGTTACTAAGAGCTTACTAGCATGGATGTTTACATCAAAATATATCAGTTTACTATAATATATTAAGTGAATCGATAAAGTGAAAATACGTATTAATTAACTAGATTAAGTGATACTTTCTCTGTCCCAATAAGATTGTCTTAGTTCGGAGAACAAGGGTTGAACTATCGTGTTCGGTGTGAATTAGGACATAAAATCTTTATTTTTTTGAATTTTTTTTTACGTATTTAGAAATTACATAAAAAGTACTATAAGTCACAATAGTTAAAAAATTAAAATACAGTCAAACCTCTCTATAATTGACATTCGTTATAACAACATTTCACTACAACGGCCTGATTTTCTCCGGAACCGATTTTTTATGTTATATTTTACTTCTCTATAACAACATTCTTCATATAGCAACAATGACATTCATTATAGCGGTACACTCTTTGTAAAATTACCTCTCTATAACAGCCACACTCAAATATTGTGTAATAATATTTTGTAAGAAAGATATTATCTATAAAATAAAATATTAAAATATTTATGATAATCATCATTAATCTAATGTACATAGTAAATTTCAAGTACGAATATTTAAAAATCTTCAATTATACTATTAAGCTCTTAGACAGCCTTCAAGGGAAAGCTATTGAATTCTCTTTTGCTGAAAGTTTGAACAAAAATCCTCGTCAGTTCAAACGTTATATTATTATTAAGAGGCTAGAATTTATGGAAAAATCTACAATTTTAGAATTCTTACATCAAACTTGAAAATTTAAATTTTCAATTAATTTTAAATGCATATGTTCCTTAGATTTTAATTCTTTATCGGTATGGTATAACTAGTTATGGATTTCTTAGTAATTTATTAGTCTTTTCAATTTTAATTAATGAAATATGAAAATTAATTGGGATTTTAAAATTAACAAGTAATTTTGGTTTCGTTTATACTAGCATAAAATTTTTTTTAAAAAAAATTGCGTACTTTTGTTTATAACAGCTAAATGAAATCTAAACATCAAATGCCAGTATACATACATAGCAACAATGAAATTTTCGGACAAATACTGCCATTATAGAGAGGTTTGACTGTATTTAGAAAGTATTTGAATCCAAATAGTAACTAAGAAAATCTTTTTAGGATGAATGGAGTATAAATTTATATACGAACACACATAGCATACATCTATTGATTTGATAAGCATACATCTTTGATTTGATATAAATAACCGTAGTGGATAAGTTTTTACCTTGTGTGTCGTTGAATTTTGCGGTGTGTTTGGATAAAGTTAAACAAAAGTCAGTTTTACGTGTTAAGAGAATCTTTCTCGAATTTCTTTTGTATATTCTAAAACAATAAAAAACAGCTGAAACCCAAAAATAAAAATTTGTTGAAAAACCAAAATATGTAAGTACACACATTGTTTTCCAAGCTAGCGTTTGGCCATAGATTCCCAAATATTTTTGAAAAAATTGATATGGGTGAAGTTTTTCAAGTTTTAAAAATATGTTTGGCCATAGTTTTTCAAAGTATATTTCACTTTTTATTTTGAAAAACATGAAACATTACTTATACCCGTAAGTTCTAAAAACTATCAAGAATACCCAATCATAGAAGATATACATACTTGTTAATCTCAAATTATGCAGAACATAATATTTTAACAACAATTGCTAATAACACACTTACTAGCTACTACAATTCAGAATACAATAAAAGATCCATCTGTGCAAGAAAACAAAATCGTAGTAATTCGCTATTCTTTAATGTAATCTTCCCACATTGTACGAACACTCTTCACTTTATAGAAGAGACTGCTTTAATTGCGAAAACATGGTAGATACGACTTTAATGGAGGAACATGGTAGGTAGAATTAATTGGTATAAATAGATAATTTTTTTTGTAAAATACAAAAGTTTGGGGTAGTATTTAAAAGTTTTAAAAAGGCCAAAACTAGATCTTGGTTCAAAAACAGATTTGAGCTAGAATTTGAGAATTTGAAGATTTATTTTCAAAATCTGTCAAAATTTTATGGCCAAACAAAGATTTGAAAATAAATCTTCAAAATATAGTACAAGAGAACATGCTATTAGCTAGGGGTTTTAGCTAGGAAATCCAAAACCATAGCTAATATTCAACATTAGCTACGGATTTAGCTTGAAAAGTCAATTTCCTTGCAAAAAAATCAATTGAAAATTTAGTCAGAATATAGTAGGAATTAGCTAGGGCCGATTCCTAGCTAACATTTAGCTAGACCTTTTTCCTAGCAAAATCTGTAACTAATTTTTTTGCAGGAATTCCAATTTGGCACTAATTTTCTTTTTCCAAATGATTGTGGTTTAGCTAGGATAAATCTGTGGCTAATTCATAGCAATATGTTAGCTAGGGAAGTTTCCTAGCTAAATGTCTAGCTAAATTTTAGCGGGAATTCTGTTTTGGCACTAACAAAATATCTCAAAAGATTGTGATTCATCTAGGAACACAACCTATAGCTGATCGCTAGCTAAAAAGTAGCTAGGACACTTCCTATCCAAATTTATAGCTATACTTTAGCAGGATTTCTAAGATAATGCTATTTTTTGGTCAATTCTTTTTAATTGGGATGAACTCCATAACTAATCTCTAATATTTATTGTATAGACGACGATAAAAAGAGTTAAATAACCGTTTTTGAATTTCTTACTGAAATTTACTATATTTCTCTATATTTAATCCATTCATTCTAATATATGTGTAGTGTTTGATAGGGCAAGGGATTTAAGAAATAAATAAAGATTTATGATTTTTTTTTTGTCTAAAACAAACCATAGACATTGTGAGTGACTATAAATCATTTCATCAAGGGTAAAATAAAAAGTTTAAAGTTAGTTGATTTTATAAAGATAGTGTCATAATTTTTTGGAAAAACTAATACTCCCTCTGTTTCAATTTATGTGACCTATTTCCTTTTTAGTCCGTGCCAAAATGAATGACTTCTTTCCTAATTTGGAAACAAATTCACTTTATGGAATGATTTACAGCCACACAAATATTCAAGACTTATTTTGAACCACAAGTTTCAAAAATCTTCACTCTTTCTTAAATGTCGTGCCCAGTCAAACGGGTTCACATAAATTGAAACGGAGGGAATATAAGAAAAGTGTGTCGCATAAATTGGATACATTAATTCTTTAAATCTATTTATTTGTTTTTTAGTTTTGAATCTTTTAAATTGTTCGGTGTTGTAATTTAGTGTTTATTCTATTTATTGTCGGTAGTTTGTATAGTTAACAGTAAAGTAGGAAAAGGAAAAAAATAGATGAAATGAAAATATAAAATACGGAATAAAGACCCCGATCCCCTAACCCTTTGAACCCTTTTATCTCCAGACGCCCAATATTTCTCGTTTGGTCCACCATTAGAACCCCTTCGACCTCACCCTAGTAAAAATTTAAAAAAAACGACTGCTTTACTACAACGATTTAGCGTTGCAAGCAAGGGTTCATTGACTTAGACGTGTTGTCGGGGGGTGACATTACACTATGCGGGATGGAAGTACATCGTGAGGGCCATGTTTGGCAATGTCATGAGACAATTGTGGGCATATTATGAAAGACACACATGACAAGAGACCAAGGATTTAAGAGCTTTCCTACTAAGCAAAGCGCAGGAATTGGAATATGTGCGCGAGAGCATGCTTAGTGCCAGGCGAGGGACTGATGTGTCTGTACTCAACCACAGGTGCGTGCATGAACAAGACCCAACTTATATAATGCACCACAGGACCATGTCAACAAATCAAGGCTAAAGCCATAGCATCAAATTGGGGGGCCGGAGGGGGGGGGGGGGGGGGGGGGGGGCGCATAGTTGAAGCTTAGCCTTCAGCATAAATGTTTGTAACAATTTTTTTGGAATGTCAGTGTGGAGATCGTATCAAAGCGAAGATTGATGTTCTTAATGCTAATCAAACTTATGAACCAGCTACCACTGCTTACAAGTGATTGGTTGCATATATTATTGCTAGAATTTGCTTTGTCAGCCATGAATTACGATTTTTAGAATCATTCCATGCACAACCGGTGTTTTCGTACTCATCTGTGGGGCGTGATTTGATTTTGAAGCATCCTGATTTGAATGAGGGATATTCAGGGATGCCTTTCAAGCTGCGACAATAGTAAGAAAGAACTCGATGTCAACTTCCTTGCGGGGAGATCGAGTGCCACAATGAGGTGGAAGCAGCCGCTATGCTTGTGAAGGAATGCGAAACCATAACATGAGAGGAAAAGTCGGGAAAAATCCATACTACCACGTAGGGAGGCGATTCTAAACATAACACTTTATTTTTTCGATGGCACTCATTCTGCATATGAAAAAGTATTTTGCTTGAATTCGGAAGTCCGAAAATTTAATCACATAATAACTAGGAAATTTCCAGAATTATCCCTACTAAAATGCATTAGTTTGGGAAATTGCCCGCCAAAACTCTAGCTACTTTTTGAGTCCGGAACCATAATACCCCTAGAAAAAACATTTTGAACCAAAATACCCCAACAACAAAAAAAAGTTACAAAACTACCTATAGCGCAGTATTTTACTGCGCTATAGCAGTAACGGAGACGGAGCCGTTAACTGCTATAGCGCAGTAAATTACTGCGCTATAGTGCCTAAACGGAGATGCTATAGCGCAGTAAATTACTGCGCTATAGTGCCTTTGTTTTTTTTTTCCATCCCTTTTAGTTAACCCTTCTTCCATTACACTTTTTAACGTATTTTGACCATAGATTAATCATGCTTCGCGACCCCGAAACATCAATATTTTATATAGAACCCTACTTATTTTTGTGCGATTAATAAGGTAGGATCAATACATCAAGGATACGCAAAAGTTCGGATGGCCGTTTTAGTGGCTGAAAAGTGCTCGAACGTCATTTTTGTTTGAAGGTTCGGTGACATTATCTTGAAGTTCTTTGCGAATACTTAAACTTGTTCATCAATAATTAATCAAAAGTTTCTCAAAATGACAACATTCATACAAAAAAAATAAACTTAATTAAATTGCACCATTCATTCATAACCTTGAGTAGATGAAAATACTTAACATACTAATATTCTTCAAAATAACAGTTTAAAATACAATCATCAAAGTAAGAAAAAATCTTAAAAAACATTCATCAATTAATGCCCTTGAGTTGATCTTCCCCCACCACCGCTAGACGTGCCACCACCCATAGAGGTACTTCCACCACGAAAGTTTCCTCCACCACGAGAGGTACTTCCACCGCGAGATGTAGTTTGACCACCATGTCGTAAGGGGCACTTGCGCTTATCATGACCAACATAATTGCAAAATGAGCATTTTTGAGTGTATCTCCCCGGTGGAACATCCATTTCATTATGAATACGCGAGTATGCATTCTTTCTCAATTTACGGATAAATGCTTTATTTGCAACCATTGAAAATGGATCCGGTGGCTAATAACTGTCACTGCCAAGTGGGTAGAACCTTCCAACATACGTTCTTGCATAATTTTCAACTGTATATTCCTCAGCCATGTACGAGGAGGCGTTCTTTCCCATTGTGATGAAACACTTGAAGGCATGAGAACATGGCATGTGATATGATTGCCACTTGCCGCATGTGCATGTTCTTGGAATTTCACAAATTGTGTGGACGTTACCTCCTTTACCTTGGTGTACACTTGTTGTGAGTTCAAATATGCGCTCTGCAGGGTTGTACTCCATCCGGTCATGTTTCTGAGCCTTATATTTGTGGTGCTCGAACAGTTTTGACGGTTTTGGCAACCATCTTAGACCTTCTGTTGCATATGCTTTGGCCTCTTTTGATCTAGTGATGAACCGCTCCACAACCTGCTTAAATGTCATTCTCACCATTGCGGTGACAGGTAGTCCGCGTGCAGATTTTTACAAACCATTGAATGACTCAGAGCTATTTGTTGTCAGCATACCCCCATCGCCTACCTTCATCCTGGTGTAATGTCCATTTGTCTTTATCAACTGGATTCAACCAGTGGAAGGCTTCCTCATTCGCCTGCCTAATAACGTCCATCTGCAGGTTAAACTTCTTCTCCTGATGCTCTGTTGCAGCCGCCCACATCCAATTGCAAAGTGATGGGATTCGATATGCCTTTTGGAAGTTTGCCTTCAAATGCCTTAAACAATAACGATGGTAGGCAAAGGGTGGCTGCCACCCCTGCAAATTGAACATATTGTGCAATATGCCAGCATTTCTGTTTGATATCACACAGATTTCCATGCGATCCTTAATAACGTGTTGCCTTAAGTAGTCCAAAAACATACCCCACGTACTAATTATCTCATTAGCTGCAATTGCAAAAGCTAGAGGGAATATAGCTCCATTTGCATCCATTCCAACTGCTATTAGCAGCTTTATGTCATACTTCCCATACACATGTGTTCTGTCTATTGATATTACAGGCCGACAATGAGCAAAACCATCAATGCATGGTTTGAATGCCCAAAACACAAAATCAAAAATATTACCGGGCACACCAGGTTTCGATTTGAGCTTCCATTCAACAACAGTACCATGATTGAAATGTTGTAGAGCCGCCATGTTTCTCGGCAACTTCTTGAAAGAGCCCTCCCAATTGCTGTAGACTATCTCATGTGCACGCCTACGCCCAAGATACGCCTTCCTCCTAGTAACAGTTTTGCTATATACTTTCAGGACGGCTGTAATACAATTTTTAATAGGGTACCTGAAAAAGTTGAAATATCAGTATGTAACAACGACGAACATTATATTAACACCAAAAATAAAATAAACTTAGGCGAAGGGGATACCTTGGGTTTTTTCCAATGTCGGCAACTAATACACGCGCAATCAAATTAGTATTTAGATTGCAATGATCATCTGGGTGGTCACCCATATCACAAGTGTGCTTTGTGTAGAACTTTGAAATAGTCCACATCTTTTCAGCAGTTTCCTTACCACGAAGCATCCATTCGCAGCCTTCATATTTTCGCTTATAGACCAATCGCCAAACTTTTCGTGTGGAATCGTCAACTTTAAACTCCCTCATCCCCTGGATGCAATAAATCTTAACAGCCCTTTGCAATGATTTTTTTGAGCTGAAATCATCCCTTTTTCAATATGAGCCTTTTGTTTTAAAAGATCCACTGGCTCTTTCCACAAACTTTGCCGAATATGATCATCATCCCTAGTAAAGACAAAGGCATCTGGGCGATCTTGAAGATGATCAAGATAGGGGATCCCATCGGAATGCCACTGAATTGGCGTCGACTCTTGCTGTTGAAATTGGCTTTGCGGCTGAACCGGAGTCGACTCTTGCTGTTCAAATGGTTGCTGTGAATTCAGTTCCTCCTCGTGTGCCAGACTGTCCATCATGTCTTGCAACAATTCTACTTGATGTTGAGGATTAATTCCAACCTCAATCTCATCGTCACTTTCCTCCGCATTAGGTATTTCCTCACTATCGCTGGGTGATGTCACTATATAATTCGGATAATCCGTACCATCCATAACAGTCCTTTGCCTATAATTTGGTGCAACCACCACATTCTCCCTACATTAGAAATTAGGATGTTTTAACTACTACACATCAAATAACACTATTGATGTTAAAAAAATAGACGTACCGATAGTAATCAACTGCACCGAAACTTGAGGAAGGTCCATCGCTTTGAGTTGTTGGATAGGCTGAGGATGTTCCAACCTGATTCCTCCATCCCGATTGAGGAGACTGTCCGATATGATCCATATCAGGTGTATAACCCCTAAATAATATAATCGACATCATTAGCAACATTCAAGTGCCACTACACATAATAATAATAATAATAATAATAATAATAATAATAATAATAATAATAATAATAATAATATTATAAAAAATGAATATTTACCACTGCCCGTCAAATTGCTGACTTAATCTATCCAGAGGCATTTGGCTAGTCAAGATGCTTTCATAGGTACTCATGTCAGGGTAATTGTGTTGATAAGTAGGTTCCGCTTGAGTGACTTCGGCCTGAATTATAGACGGGGCTTCCCGACGAGGTCTATTTCGGGCTTCCTGAGGAGCCCTAGCCATGAATTCAAGTCGATTAATTGACACCTTTTATATATACATTTCAAGGACATTTAAAGTTATGCATCGCCTATAATCATACGACGCCTTCAAATAATCAGTAGGCCTTTCTTTTGTTAATAGACTACACCATATTATTCAATGTCAAGCAGTAGAAACTCACCTTGGTCTTTACTCCTTCCAAAAGAACCAAATAGCAGTGATGATGAAAGTTCAAATCGTAGCAGTTTTTCGAGCGATACCAGTGATTTCAAACTAGATGAGCTAAATCCCCACCTCTTATAGAGCGTAATGATGATTTCTGCAGTGTGAAATATTCAGATCCGCGGGAATATTATTGCGGTTTACGTCGAGAATGGTCACATCGGCTTGCCGAATCAGAACGTCTTGTTCGTGACTTGGAAAATCTCAACGCTCCAATCCCAACAAGGTACTCCTTAACCATGCCTCAAGTAGGTCCAGAAAGTTGCGAGCTTGCCATGCAAAGGATTAGAAAGGAAAACAACAGAATGCTGGCAAGACGTTGTAGATTTTACATGCTAAAGTTGGCCGAAGAACAAGCATCATCAACTGGTAGAGAACTAACTGCTACTGAAAAAAGATGTGTCTTAAGAAACCGCCAATATTTTTTTGAGGACGATATTGAGGATTTGTACTCTGATGATGATTAAGAATGTTGTGATTTTAGTTTTAAGTTTAATTTATGATTATGCTGTTATTTTGAAGAATATTAGTATGTTAAGTATTTTCATCTACTCAAGGTTATGAATGAATGGTGCAATTTAATTAAGTTTATTTTTTTTTTTGTATGAATGCTGTCATTTTGAGAAACTTTTGATTAATTATTAATGAACAAGTTTAAGTATTTGCAAAGAACTTCAAGATAATGTCGCCGAACCTTCAAACGAAAATGGCGTTCGAGCACTTTTCAGCCACTAAAACGGTCATCCGAACTTTTGCGTATCCTTGATGTATTGATCCTACCTTATTAATCGCACAAAAATAAGTAGGGCTCTATATAAAATATTGATGTTTCGGGGTCGCGAAGCATGATTAATCTATGGTCAAAATACGTTAAAAAGTGTAATGGAAGAAGGGTTAACTAAAAGGGTTGAAAAAAAAAACAAAGGCACTATAGCGCAGTAATTTACTGCGCTATAGCATCTCCGTTTAGACACTATAGCGCAGTAATTTACTGCACTATAGCAGTTAACGGCTCCGTTTCCGTTACTGCTATAGCGCAGTAAAATACTGCGCTATAGGTAGTTTTGTAACTTTTTTTTATTGTTGGGGTATTTTGGCTCAAAATGGTTTTTCTAGGGGTATTATGGTTCCGGACTCCTACTTTTTAGCGGGATTTGGAAGTAAAATATTCTTTTCAAAAATTTCAGCCTAGCTAGCGATAATGTGTAGCTAATTTCTAGTAAATTAAAAGTCACTCCTTATTCTTACTAGTTAAATCCCTAAATTCAGCCCCTTTTCTTAATTATTTGAAATTGGCGCTTAAAATCCTTAGTAATCTTATTCTAATTGAACTAGTATCTTCTCAAATCCGCTAAACACCCACGCACACTTCCACGTCTCTAAACACTCGAACTAGCGTCTTCCAATTCAGTAAAACGAGTTGAAATCACACCTGTCTGCTTGTAAGCTTCCGGGAAGAATTTTTCCTATACCTAATGCATCTGTACAAAGAGGTCTTCTTGTGAGTGTTTAATTTATCGTGAGTGTTCATCAATACCTTCGTCGCACCAGTAACTCTTGTGAGTGTTTAGTTTATTGTTAACTGTGGACCTAAGAGAGAGCAATTCCTCTAATGATTTGTGTTTCCTATCTTTTATATAGAAATTGCACTTTCCACAATGTGATTTAAATTGTGTTCCACGTGTATGTTTTGTTTGGTTATTGGCTTCTCGTCCTTATACTAGTTGTCTTCTCTTTACTCTTCCAGATCTGTTCTGATAAAGTGATGAAGATGTGGAAACATTAACAGTGGGAGAAGCATCTATGCTTTTGTTCCTCCTTTTTGATAAGGTAAGGTATTTTATTAATAAATAGTACAAAGGGGGTACTACAGATGTAATGCTTCACTTTCTTCTTGGGATGAAATTAAAAGCTGCAGTGCTTAATGTGATACACTCTTGTTTTATACGATATACAAGCAAGGAACTGCTTACCATATCTAAATTCATTAAATGTTTGAAAAAAAAGAAGAAGTTCATTTTATGATGGCACCTTACCTGACTGATAACACTGTAAAAACATAAGCACATGGTTAGTGAATTTAGCATTATTCACATTTATAATACACATAGAAGAGAAGAATACTTTTACTTGATTCAGCTAAAATTCTTATTATACTTTTTAACTAGTGCCAAGTGATTGTGAAGTATTCCCTTAATATAGTCATACATTTACTTTTACTTGAAGCATGCTTGCTCTCAGATATCTCCTTTGGAATTGTTATAATATTTCCTTCTAAGAAAACAAAAAGCAGAGAGACATTTTTTTTATGCTTTTGGTTCCTTCACAGTGCCTTTTTCTTGGTATTGAGTGGTTTTCCTATCACCCCTTTAAGGAAATATTGAATCTGGAAAATCTTATGCTGTTATTTTGATGTTGTTCCTGGTCCGCAAAGTTTTATACTAAGCTAACAATGGGAGTATTATTCTACTATTTGGCTTGATTAGTCCATGTTGCAGAATCGGTTTAACATAGTTTCGTACATACACTATTTAGACTTTTCTTCAAGATTATCAATATTTTGATTTAGTAATGGGCAGAAGTATTCTCCTCCAGTAGGATAGTATTGTGCCTTATGGTCCTTCAACGTTTGAATATGCAGATTGTGTAAAGGAGGAGAATTACATGACTGAATATTGTCAATGTAAATGGAATGCTTTTAATAAATTAAGTAAACATCTTTGGGTGCTTGCAATTTGTATTTCATTGTCCTATATCTATTGCCTTGACGGGAAATATCTGAAGGATGATGCGAAACTTATTGTTGCTCAAATTCTAAGTGTAGTGGCATTTCATCATTTTCAAGGTATGCTCCAACATGACTTGAAGCATGAGGCTTATGGGAATGTTTTACTCTCTATAAAGACTAATTGTGTTCTATTTCATTTTGATATTGTGGTTAACAATGCTTTTACAATTGGTGGCATCACATAATTTTCTTTTCACCTCTATAAATGAAGATGCCGGTACAAAACTATTGATTTTGGGCTTTCTGACTTTATAAGACCACATAACTTTCTAAGAACGCTCTCTTAAAATCTGTATAAGTTATTGTACCAATTGCAGTCAGCTAGGTCAACACACATTTTGTCCCAATTACTGATGTCATTTTAGGGATGGATTGTTTCTAGATGTGATTTATGCCTGAAATTTCAACGTCCTTGGGGAAAGAATGGGCCCATTGTTATCTCCATATCCTGTGTATGAATTAGGTTTCTGTATGTTGTGTGTGTGGTGATTTAGTCTACAACTAAAGTATGTCACCAAAGTCAGTAAGAATATAAGTACTTAACCTCGACAAGACTAGATCTGCTCCATAATATGATTGTCAAGTTCTCACTAGGTTATTTTTGCTTGCTTCTGATCCTAGTTAGTTTGGTACGAAGGCACATTTGTTGTAGTAGTTACTTCTCACATTAATTAGTTATTAGTGTTGAGCTTGTTGTTTGTTATTCAGTATACTTGAAGTACCCTTAAGGATTGTAATCAAATGTTTCATTGGCTTCATTATCTCCTCACTGTCACTTATTTCTATTGTTTGCTGGTTTTGTTCTGAATTAAACTAGTTACAATTACACATAGATGATCAGCTATCAGGAAACAGTTCTTGTTCTTTTTTTCAAGGGCTTGTACTGGAGTAAAAGTGTAAAACAAATCAGAATCAAGTAGTCATCTGTTAATTCCAGTCAAACAGGTGATCTCTGAATTATTAATTCAAGTTTTACCGGTCATATTTCAGTTCAACGCTCAACAGTGTCAGACCTAGAGCTCACTGTTGATGCTCCAAAGCCATTGTATAATCATAGATATCGTACTGGTTTTACTTCATTGTCTGCTATGTTTGTGGAAAGACTTACTTTTCTTTACTTAGTTTACCTGTATTGCTCTCTTTCCCGTGCTTTTTGCCTCTCAAATGGATTCAATATCTCTTTATGGATAATTAGTGGGTGCAAGTGATGGTTCATATATAGGTGCTCTTAGAAACTGTTTAATATTAAGCCATGTTAACTTTATTTTTGTTAGTTGATATAATAATTAATTACCTTAATTTTGTTTGCAGATTCATTGTAAAGAATAAAGAGGTGGGTTTGAATTGCACGCCAAAGGAATGAAGATAGTATTGAAGCCAAGGAGGTAAAGATGGAAAGAGAACGATAATAAATGGAGACAATGGTTGTGATTTTCCTTCGGATCAACCTTAATATACTGAGAATTAATGTTATTAGACATGTATTATCTCATTTGTAAACACGTTCTTCATATTTGAGATTAATGGTACTGTTTGAGACATTAATACAAGATTTATATATAAATATGTGTTACCAATGATTTGTTACAACTTGAATGATTTCTATTATTGTTCTTATCATATTCAAATTATATTGAAAACAGCAATTGTGTTCTTTATAGGCCTACGGAAAGTGTACAGAATTAGCTCGAGAATGGCTAGGGACTGACAAACGTTTTAGCTTGGGACGTTCCTTGCTAATTGTAAAGATAATTCGCATCCTCTATATAAGTTTTGCTAGGAGTTTAACTAGGAATAGTCCATAGCTAACATTTGCTACAGATGGCTGCCTACCAAGAGTCCAAACTATATTTAGCTAGGGATGACTAATTGACTAATATTCCGAGCTATATTTAGCTAGACACATATTAGATACGGAATTCAGCTAGGGCCTTTTTCCTTGCTAAAATGACTTTAGCTAGGGATATTTATAAGTTAGCTAGGGATTCAGTCTCTAGCTAATTGCATGTACTCTTGTAGTATGCTCGCAAAATCTATGGCCAAACGGGAGCTACATACACACGATTGATCATTGATACACTATTTATCTATTTCTCCGTGCTTAAAACGGCTCTTTGCACAGCCATTTTCTGAAGAAACTTTCTCTTTTTAAATAATACTTACTAGGTTTTTGGCACGTGCATTGCACGTGTATGCCGAGTCATGTAACACACAATCTTGTAAAAAATATTTTTATATTGGTATGCTTTATTATTGTGATGGCTAAAAATGGCTCTCTAAAAGCACTAGTATTTTTTGTTGGGGGTGAGAGTAAGTAGATCCAAAGGATTTTCTATATTTTTCCTATATATATATAGAGAGAGATAGATGCATATAGGAGTATGTATTTTTCGTTTTAAAGGTGGGGGAAGGGGGATTTGGGCATGAAGTGTTTAATGACTTTGTGAGACTCTTGGATTTGCAGAACTTATAACACAAAACTCGATAATGCAAATGAGATGGTAAGATATGGGTGGTTGGCTAGGTCTGAATCTAGCAGTTTGCCCTGTATAGTAGGGACCCTGAACTTGTTTCTCATGGAAGCATGGAGCTTCTGCAAAGTATCCATGAACATTTGAGTGGAGGCCACAACATTCTCATATATCACCAAGGGAGGTGGATATTGATATTGATCATTTGAGGCTGCTATTCTCAGAGGCACCAGACTGTTTTGATTAAAGTACTAAGTAAATCCCTATTATGCGGAGGCTAGAGTAATATTTTCAAGATGAGACCGTATTCGTGGTAGTGTATTATGTTGGAAGTAATTGACTGGATAGCTTGGGTGAGCACTTTTGGATATTAAGGACTTGAGAGTAGTTGCGTGAGGTTTAGAGCGGAAGTTGTAAGATTTGATACTTTCGACATTGTTATGGGCATATCGAGGTGTTACAATGGGAGATTCGATGGTTAAAGTGGCATTATATGACGCTACAGGGTTTGCGTCGAAAAGTTTGGGGTTGTATCAGATTTGCATCTCGGGTCAAAGTTGAGAAACATGAAGATTGCAATCATAAGGTATAGTTCTTCGGTACTAAGTTGACAACTTGGATGAGACTCAGGTTTTGGAGGCCACGGCATTCTTATTTATCACTAAGGAGGTGGATATGGATATTGATCATTTGAGGTTGCTATTCTCAGAGGCACCAGACTGTTTTGATTAAAGTTTTAAGTAAATAAAGTACAAGTTTCTGTGAATTATCTATATGGATCGCCGTATAGTTACTTGTTTGTCGAGGTCAAGATGATAGGCTATCGTCCAAACCTACAAAGATGAACAATCAAAGTTTAATTAATTGTATGTGATTTCTTCTACTTATTTATGTATTATGAGGTACAAATATATGAAAATACTTTCTTATAGATGTTATTCTTGATACGTATTCCTTTCATATTACTTCAGAGTTTCTATTCTTTTCACCTATGCATGTGGCTATTTGGAATTTATCTTAAACCCGTACACGTAACTATTCTTCTAAGAGGTAAGATTAATCTGTACTTGGTATAATATTAATCTGTACTTGATATCTTTGGTTCTTATTCGTAACCTACATAAGTTATTAATCTTATAGTAATTATTGTCTATAATTTCTTCGAAATATCGGTTTAGATTACCTTTGATCTAAGTTCTGGAATGACTCTATTAGTATCATAATTAGCTATAATCCGCTAAGTTTGAATATTAAGATCAATTAGGGTTCTTATTACTTAATTCTTGAAATTTGACGATTTTATTCTCGAAGTCGCATATCTTTAATTTCTGTCTTTAATCTTCGTACTTTCACTTCCGCATTATTTTCTTATTTTTCGTTCAAGTAATCCGATTATTATCATATAGGTAGCAGGTTCGAATTTTTTTGATATGGACGTGCTTGAAACTTATAAAGTATCGAAATAGGGAAGTTTGCAATAAGATCTAATAACACACCTTTAATAGCATTATCATTAAACTATCATTGGAAGAAAATATAACTGGACGCATTATATTAGTAAAGACTTAAGCCATTTAAATTAGTACAAAGGAGAATCAAAAGTTCTAAACAAATACATCAACAACAGTTATATATATATACCTCAATTGCAAATCAGTAATCATATTGTCTGCACTTCATTGATTGTACAATTGGGATATACAATATGAAACCTCAATATAATAAATGCAATTGATTGAAATACATTTCATTTCCTAGTGGGCCAAACAAAACATTAGTAATATTGACCCTCAATATCATAAACCCGTCATTCGAGTCCACCGAAAATGAAATTTGTTACAATTAATGCTAGAAAAATCTTTGCAAAGAGATTGATCAGTGAGTGTAGTTTTTGTACAGCTCGGACAACATCATTTGAAATAATCTATTAAAAGATTTATAACTGAATATAATCTTTCACCTCATTGAAGCATTTAATTTAGGTCATTTTAAACAAAACTTCCAACCTATAAAAGGACACACAACTCCTTGATAACCATTCTCGGCACGTGATTTGCACGTGTATGCCGAATCATATGGTATCAAATTTTGTAAAATAATAACATTAAAAGATAATTCTGAATTAATAATTGAACTTGCATGAATAAAGCATAAATTTTTGTGATGTCAAAGTGGATTGTCCAATAAAAAATATACAAGATTGATCATTGATACATCATTTATCTATTTTTCCGTGCTTAAAACCGCTCTTTGCACGTCCATTTTATGAAGAAACTTTCTCTTTTTAAATCATACTTACTAGGTTTTTCGCGCGTGCATTGCACGTATAAGCCGAGTCATGTAACACACAATCTTGTAAAAAATATTTTTATATTGGTATGCTTGCTTATTCTCATGGCTAAAAATGGCTCTCTAAAAGCACCAATATTTTTTGTCAGGGGTGAGAGTAAGTAGATCCAAAGGATTTTCTATATTTTCTCTATATATAGAGAGAGATAGATGCATATAGGATTCTGTATTTTTCGTTTTAAAGGTGGGTAAAGGGGTTTTGGGCATGAAGTGTTTAAAGACGCTGTGAGACTCTTGGATTGACAGATCATATGACACAAAACTCGCTAATACAAATGAGATGGTAAGATTTGGGTGGTTGGTTAGGTCTGAATCTAGCAGTTTGCCCTGTATAGTAGGGACCCTGAACTTGTTTCTCATGGAAGCATGGAGCTTTTGCAAAGTATCCATGAATATTTGAGTGGAGGCCACAACATTCTCATATATCAACAAGGGAGGTGGATATGGATATTTATCATTTGAGGCTACTATTCTCAGAGGCACCAGACTATTTTGATTCAAGTTTTAAGTAAATAAAGTACAAGTTTCTGTGAATTATCTATATGGATCGCTGTATAATTACTTGTTTGTCGAGGTCAAGATGATAGGCTATCGTCCGAACCTACAAAGATGAACAACCAAAGTTTAATTAATTATATGTGATTTCTTCTACTTATTTATATATTATGAGGTACAAATATATGGTAATACTTTCTTATAGACGATATTCTTTATACATATTCCTATCATATTACTTCAGAGTTTCCCTTCTTTCACCTATGCTGTGGCTATTTGGAATTTATCTTAAACCCATACAAGTAACTATTCTTTCTAAGGGGTAAGATTAATATGTACGTGTTATCTTTGTTTCTTATTCGTAAACTACAGAAGTTATTAATCTTATAGTAATTATTGTCTGTAATATCTTCAAAATATGGGTTTAGATTATCTTTTGATCTAAGTTCTGGAATTGACTCTATTAGTATCATAATTAGCCATAATCTGCTAATTTTGAATATTAAGATCAATTAGGGTTCTTAGCACTTAATTTTTGAAATTTGAGGATTTTATTTTCGAATTCGCATATCTTTAAATTCCGTCTTTAATCTTCGTACTTTCGCTTCCGCATTATTTTCTTGTTTTTCATTCAAGTAACCCGATTCTTATCATATAGGGAGCAGGTTCGAATCTTTTTTGATATGGACGTGCTTGAAACTTATAAAGCATCGAAATAGAGAAGTTTGCAATAAGATCTAAATCACACCCTTAATAGCATTATCATTAAACTATCATTGTAAGAAAATATAACTGGAAGCATTATACTAGTAGAGACTTAAGCCATTTAAATTTGTACAAAAGAGAATTAAAAGATCTAAACAAATGCCATCAACAACAGTTACATATATATGCCTAAATTGCAAATCAATAATCATATTGTCTGTGTCACGACCCAATCGGAGGGCCATGACGAGTACCCAGAACTAACCTACCAAGCATCTCTTAATATACTTCTCATACTTATGCCTAGGTGAGCGACATGACTAACTCGTAATTACCACGAACTGAAGAGACACAAGTTCCATCGAACATATACACATCTATATAAACATCATTAACTATGTCATATGTACAAGCCGACAAGGCTACTAAAATGATATACAAAATATGATCCGACAAGGTTACGAGATACCTAGCTATGTACACCTATATATGAGCCCCTACATGGAGTATGTAATATCATAAGGACGGGACAGGATCCCACCATGCCCTAGTATGTACACAAAAGAATATTACCAACTAAACTGCAGCTCCGGATCAAATGGAGCACTTCTATGCAATCGCTTGATGAAGCAGCCTAAGGGTCTGATCCGTCTCCCTGTCTACCTGCGGGCATGAACACAGCGTCCACAAATAAAAAAACGTCAGTACGAACAATTTACTGAGTATGTAAGACATGAATTAGCGACATGAAGGTAACATAAGATAGAGAAAATAATTTATACCTCATAATACCTCTTAAGACGACTGTCACACATACTTAAACTTTCTGTAAAGGAAACATTTCATACATATACATATAATGATACCATACCCGGCCATATAGGCTCGGTGCCATCCATACTCGGCCATAATAGGACTCGTTGTTGTCCATACCCGATCATAACAGGGCTCAGTGTTGTCTGTACCCAACTGCAGTGGTATGTACCATAGTTATCATACCCGGCCGTATAGGCTCAGTGTCAGAAAATAGCTACATATACATATATGGCACACATGAGAATTCAAAGGAAGCATTACAACTCTATCGGAGTGACATAAGGTCGGTGAGCCTCTGATTACCATTATGGAATCATCATTATCACTATATCTCTCCTTAGAGGTCAACTATCATAAGATGAGATCAACGACGGTGAACAAGATCAACAATATCATGGATGGGTTCACAAAAAGGAAATCATGCCTTTAGAAAGAAAGGGTTAGCCTTAACATGCCTTTTCGTCTCCTCAACCACTTAATGTTTCTTCTTCCAAGCTCACAAATTACATTCAAGACACTAACATCAAGTCTTGAAAATAATTATGAGTTCAAACTAGAATAATTAATAAGCTACCGGAAATTGGGCAGAACTTCCCTTATTTCATCTACTTCCACCATATTCCAACTCACCTCCCAAACAACAATGGCAACTTCAAAAATATCATGATTAAGAGATTTTATTCAAATTATATCCAATATAATCCCAAAACTCATTCTCATAATCAATTTATATCAACAACTTCAACACAACCCCTTATACACTTCTATAAAACACTCCCTCATCATCATTATTACATCTTATAACAAGATTATACTCAAAACATTCTAACAATTGTAACTCAAGTTAATTTACTACTCAAAATATCATCAAATCCATATTTGAAGTTCCAATTTCACTTTCTTTCCCCAATAAAGTTGTTCAACAACCAAGCATTCTCAATAACATGAAATAGATTGAAAACTAACCTTTTATCATATAAGGATAAGCTTTAGATCAAATTATTCCACTTGAGTGAAACCTCCAACTTCAACACCAAAGGAATTCTTGGACTTTACAAACCCTAGTGAGCCTCCCTAACACTTGAAGCTCTTAATTTTCACCTTTCAATCCTTGATTTTACTTGGGTTTGGCTTTGATTAGCATATGAACTTGAGGAGAGGGTTTGGACGAATTTTGAGGTGGAAATGGTGAAAAATGAACCTTGGAATGAATTTATAACATAAAAGGTCGGCCACCAACTTACTTTTTGCGGCCACTTTGACAGACCGCAGAAAATTTGACACTTCATCAATTTGACCACCCAAAATGACCTCACTGGAACTATTTTACGGTGGGAAAAAATCCATTTGACGGGCCGCAGAAAGTTTTGCGGTCCGTCAAACTGAACCGTCAAAATTCTCTGCCTGAGCAGTCTGTCTTAAAACACCCATAACTTTCTACTCCGATGTCACATTGACGAACGGTTTGTTGCGTTGGAAACTAGACTCAATGAACTTCAATTTGAATAGATAAAACACACCAAAACTCCTCATATTATAGGGGATATACCTCTCTCAAGTTGGACCAAAAATCCTATCCAAAATTCTATCAAGTTTTCCCAAAATTCTAAATAACTTAATTTCCTTAATTGGCTTATTCTCCAATCCTTCCATAACTTATTACATGAACGTAAACCCTCATAACCATAAGATAGGCACATATAATCTCATATATCCTATAAGATAACTTCAGTGTCCACAATTAGGACAGCTAATGCCTAACGAATCTCAACGTACAAAAACTACGAGGTGTAACAGTCTGTCCTTCATTAATTGTACAATTGGGATGTGCAATATGAACCTTCAATGTAATAAATGCGATTCATTGAAATACATTTAATTTTCTGGTGGGCCTACACAAAACATTAGTAATATTGACCCTAAATATCATAAATACGTCATTTGGGTCCACCGAAAATGAATTTTGTTTCAATTAATTCTAGAAACATTCATGCAAAGAGATTGATCAGTGTGTGTAGTTTTTCTACAGCTTGGACAACATCATTTGAAGCAATCAATAAAAAGATTTATAGCTGAATGAATCGTTTACCTCATTGAAGCATTTAATTTAGGTCATTTTAAACAAAACCTCCAACCTATAAAAGGACACACAACTCCTTGATAACCATTCTAGGCACGTGGTTTGCACGTGTATGCCGAATCATATGGTATCAAATTTTGTAAAATAATAACACTAGAAGATAATTTTGAAAAAATAATTAAACCTACATGAATAAAGTATAAATTTTTGTGATGTCAAAGTGGATTGTCCAATAAAAATATATACACGATTGATCATTGATAAATTATTTATCTGTTTTCTGTGCTTAAAAACGGCTCTTTGCACAGCCATTTTCTGAAGAAACTTTTTCTTTTTAAATCATACTTACTAGGTTTTCCGCACGTGCATTGCACGTGTAAGCCGAGTCATGTAACACACAATCTTATAAAAAAAATACTTTTATATTGGTAAGCTTTCTTATTTTCAGGGCTAAAAATGACTCTCTAAAAGCACTAGTATTTTTTGTCGGGGTGAGAGTAAGTAGATCCAAAAGGATTTTCTATATTTTCCCTCTATATATAGAGAGAGATATTTTTCCTCTCTCTATATATATATATAGAGAGAGAGATGCATACAGGAGTATGTATAATTCATTTTAAAGGTGGGGTAGGGGGGATTTGGGCATGGAGTGTTTAATGCGTTGTGAGACCCTTGGATTGGCAGATCTTATAACACAAAACTCGATAATACAAATGAGATTGTAAGATATGGGTGGTTGGTTAGGTCTGAATCTAGCAGATAACCCTGTATAGTAAGGACCCTGAACTTGTTTCTCATGGAAGCATGGAGCTTCTGCAAAGTATCCATGAATATTTGAGTGGAGGCCACAACATTCTCATACATCACCAAGGGAGGTGAATATGGATATTGATCATTTGGGGCTACTATTCTCAGAGGCACCAAACTGTTTTAATTAAAGTTTTAAGTAAATAATGTACAAGTTTTTGTGAATTATCTATATGGATCGCCGTATAGTTACTTGTTTGTCGAGGTCAAGATGATAGGCTATCATCCGAGCCTACAAAGATGAACAACAAAAGTTTAATTTATTGTATGTGATTTCTTCGACTTATTTATATATTATGAGGTACAAATATATGGTAATTACTTTCTTATAGACGATATTCTTTATACATATTCCTTTCATATTACTTGAGAGTTTCTCTTCTTTTCACCTATGTGTGTGGCTGATAACGTCCAAATCCATTCCTCAAAGAGAAAGTGTACACGGTCGTCACAATATAATTTACCCAACTATGATTCGGGGTTGATCCCACAGGGAGCAATATACTAGGCGATTTAAACAAGTAAGAAATTATCACCAACTAAGCTAAGCCAAACACTTTTTTAATATTTGGTTTTTGATTAAAAAACTAACAAAGATAAAACTAACTAGAAAGCAGGTAAAATGATCAATAGCCACAAGTTTGGATACAAAGGAAATTACGTTCAAGTAACAATCCAATGTATTTCACGATTTTACAACTAAGAGCGGGTTTATGTTAATAGATAATGATTTCTAAAATATCATTGAAAGTCTTCCAACCAAATCAATGAATTTCACCCTAAGCTTTTCTAAGCCTTAGAGTGTGATATTAGACACAATCAATTTAACCTCAAGTAACTATCCTCTTCCGAGCTCAAGTTATTAGATGGGTTTAATGACCCAAATTCTTGTTAATTAATCTTTTCCAACCTAGATTTCCTCTTCCGAGCTCAATCAAAGTAAATGGGCGAGTCTTAGGGTTAGCTAATCCCTTAAGAATCATTCAAAACGAGATTAATTAAAACAACAAAGACCCACTTCAATAGTAATAAAAATCATTCAATACATAAGCATAACAAGAGATTTAATCCAACACTTGATAATGAATAATATCATAAACAAGATTCAAGTGAAAGAAGAAAATACTACACACTTAAATATTCAATACAAAACAAGGAATTGAAAAAAGGTTTAAGAAATATATCTCATTTAAAATGCTCCAATCTTCTCCTCCAATGGTGTAGATGAAATCCTAGCTCTCCAAGCTTGAAAATATGGCCAAAGATGAAAATATTTTCCCCCAAGCTTCACTTTTATAATTCCCAAATTTCCCAACTGAAAAAAGGACAAAAACAGCCCCCAAAGTTTCAGATTTTCGAAATTGCAAATCTGGCCGTTTTCGCAAATTTAGCCACTTTTCTTGTTTTCTTCAATTTGCCCTCTTTTTGACTTGTTTTCAATTGATTTCTCCTCAATCACTTCTAAATCACATAAAACCTACAAAATGGAAGTAAACGACATTAAATGCACTATTTTCTCAATCAAGCATAGCAAAAATCTAAGATTAAAGAAGAGATAAGTTGGTAAAATACTAACTTATCAAACCCCGAACTTAAACTATTGCTTGTCCTCAAGCAATTCAAAATATACAATCTCCTTCCAAGAAATCAACTCAATAGTGCACCAACATCACACCAAGTCAAAAAGTCTACTTTAAGCACAAATACATGTCTTTGATTGGTACCAACAATTAATCCAAAAAACATATGAATCACCAACTTCTCAATTTTTTTTTTTCAAGTGTTCAAATACCAAACTAATCAAAGTAGCAATCAAGTCACGACACTAAAGCTTCAAAATTTGCCTCATTATCACAAAACAACTTTCTTTTGTTCATTCCTCTCAATTGAAAAATGGAACAAATTCACAACTTAACTTCTCGTGTGCCCTCACACTCAAGAGAGAATCTCACACTTAGAAAATGTAATTCACAACACAAATGGGATATCGAATAGAAAGAATTAACTCTCTCTCTCTCTCTCTCTCTCTATCTATCTATCTATCTCTATCTCTCTCTCACAAAGATGTTCAAATGCATACAAGTAGTACCATAGGCTTGCCCTTCATGTATTTCTCCACTAATGTAGACACACTTGGTTCAAAATCAATTAGGACTTAAAGGGTTATAATGTAGGCTTTTGGTTAAGGTAGGGCATAATTTGGAAATAGTGTCTCAAAAACCTCCCTAAGCATTACAATTTCAACAATCAAAGCACACTTCCTTTAAAAATTTTCCACAATTTTCTTCATCTTTTCATTTCACCACCTAGTCTTCCCATTATTCACAACTCTTTATTCTTCCTTCATTTTTTTATGCTGCTATTTGTTTTTGTTTTTTTTCGAGGAAGACCACTATTTTTATTTTATTTTCATTTTCACCTTTTCACCATTAAAGTAACTCCCACATCACAACTTTTCCAACCATCACACCCAAACTTAGGTTTTTAGCCTATGTTTGCACTTTCAAAACACTTAGGGAGGTAGGATGCCAAAAGATAGGTCAATGAAGAACAAAAGGGTAAAGCTTGTAACATGGTTGCCGAAGAAAAGGTTAAAGGCTCAAAAGGGGTTGACTAGGGAAAATATGCAAGGGTAGGAAATTAAGGCACAAAAACGGTCCAAGGAAGGCCGAACATCATTTTTCAAACCAAGTTAGTCTAGGATTTTGACTTGAAACACATTCCGGGCAAGTTCTAGACCACAAGTAATGCAAAAGAACTCACAAATAACCTCATCACACATGGCACATGAAAACTCAAGTGAACTATGTATCCAAATCCAATTGAAATAAATGAATTCAAAGAAAGTCACTTATAGTCTAAAGAGACCATTTAGTGAACAAAAGAGTGAAACATAGAATCTAAAAGTTACAACAAGAATCCTTACTTCAATTTTTTTTTTTCAAAAATCAAGAATTGATATGCCAAGGTTTAAATGTGTTGGTACCAATCAAGCCAAAATTGGGCAAGGAGAAAAAATCACATCCCAACACCATTCCTACAACTAAGCTATAAAAAACTAAAGAAGCTAGTAATAAAAAAAAATAAAAAAAATCATACTACTATAAATGTCATAAAAAATACCAAAATAAAATCAATCTACCAAATTATCATCCATCATGACATATCACACCCCATCACAAAAATATCTTTCAAAACAAAGCCTCCCGAACTTAAAATGTTGCATTGTCCTCAATGTAACTATATAATCAAAACAAGAATTAGGAGGGACTCCCTGAAAGTAGATGATGTTGCTGAATTGGAGCCAAAAAGGGAGGAGTCTGTTGCGCTCCTCCTTGAGTTGTCCAGGATGAACTAGAAACCATTTAACGTCAAAAAAGTATCGTGCCTGCCAAAACTCAGCACCACTGCCATCACAGGACTCACAACATCTTCACAATTAATAATGCACAAGTTCTATGCACACCGAAAACAAGTAGAAATTAGCACAGCCCGTATCCAACAATATAGTTCCAAATGAGCAGACTATAAGACAAAAGAAATCAGGCTACACTTCCTTTAATTGAATAAGATCAGTTTTAACAAGTACAAAACTCAAGCAAGGGATAAAAGCCGCATTTTTCTGCAATTCAAAATTCATTACTGCTTTGCCAGAACATATTCACTCAAAATTCATTACATTCCCCAATTTAGTATCCAGCCTAGCAGTGACTCCAACGCTAAAGAGCTTAGAAATCATGCTTCGCATTGCATATCCCTCTTCATCTTTAAGTTCAACCAAGGTGTCCGAACTCCCTCATATACCCAATCACACATCAAAACTAACTTCTATGCATCTATTAATGTCGCTTGGTTACTCAGACTTCACCGGCGAATCATTTTTTCTTTCAGACAGTTTGTGGAGCAGTTTGTGTGCTTCACTTTAAACAAGTTCTTTGTGAAAAGGAAATGATTGAATTACCCTCCCAAAAATTGGGAATTATAGTTCTATCCTATCTTCATCTCATTCAAACAACAACAGCACCAGAATTGCATAATTTCTGCTCTAAATGTCATACAAACGAATCCACAGAAAAAGAAAAAAAGAAAAAAGAAATAAAAAATCTGCCAACAAAAATAATTGAGGAGAGAGAGGAGGAAAGGAGAGGAAAATAAGAAGAGAGGGAGAAGTAGAGGAGAAGAGAGAAATTTATCTGACCTGTGAGGATGAATGAAGGAGATGGCCCGAGTGGTGTGCGCTGATGAGCGTATAGGCTTGAGAGAAGTGGGAAATAACAGGAGTGGGGAGTTGAGTCTGAGAACTAAAAAAAGTGCAAACTGCACTTGTCACTGCTTGGTGAAAAAATGGCATGCAAGGCGGTTTTGTGCAATTTTTTTTTTTATATACAAAATTTTATGCTAGCAAAGTAGCGCAGAACTTTTTGTACTCTTTTAACCAATAGAATTTTTGCACTGTGTAACCACTCTAACACTCCAAATCCTGTCCAAATTAATTTCAAAAATTATGAAACTTGATAGATTAGTCACAAATAATAAAATAAACTATTCTAAAAAATAAAAAAATTTAAACGACTTCAAATTTTGAAAACGATGGGTTGCCTCCCACCAAGCGCTTAATTTAACGTCGCGGCACGACGGTTGTCAACCTTACCACTTTTCCTTCCACTTGGAGGATGTGAATTGTCGCCCCAACTTTGAATCAAGATTATGATGATGCTCGTGGGGCGGTGGTAGGAAAGCAAAGAGGACAACTTTCGGGTATCACATTTTGCACTTTATGACCTTTAAGTGAGACATGTCATTTTGTCTTCTTAGCATGGCAAACCTCAAAATGAAAACGTTTTGTTCTTCATCTCCAAAATTCTCCATAGGCTCTGTTAGTTCAACTTCCATTTCACTAACCAAGCATAATGTTGAAAAATGATTGGAATGCGGTTTAAGACGCTCCATTTTCAAATTCGCTCCATCTTTGACATCCTCACCCCCAAATGAACTAGAGTCAATTTCAACATTTTCCATGACACCGATTGACTCTAATTCCCTTTTTTCTTTGGCATCTCCAATACGCATGGATTCGGTTGGAGGGTGTTCAATTCTTGATTCCTCATTTTCATGATTGGCCTCTAACATAGGCATTATCTTCTCATATTGGGCATTTGAGAGTTCATCTTGATATTGTTCAAGTGCCCATGGAGGATTTTTGTGTTCATTCATCAAGCCATTTTGGAGACTAGTTTCCAAATACTCCTCTAAGACTTTTTATTTTTCATTTCCTCCTTCAAGTAGGCATTCCATCATGAGCTTAAACTCTCTATTTTGACCAATCTCAACTTCTTCCACTTCCATATCCCTATCAATGTCACAACACAAATTAGAATCGTCATAGTGGGGGTTCGGGGAAGGGAAGGACACATAAGCACAATTAGCCAACTGACCATTTTGACCTCCACATCTATCACATATCCTCCACTCAAGAGTTCGAGATTGTGCGCACAATCCTCCCCCGGGAGACTTTAAACAAGTTTGCCAAGAGTGAGGTCCTCCACAATAAGGACAAGGATCATCAAAGTATGAACAACTACCATCTGACCCATTTTCACGGAATGATGCCATTTTTTTTCAAATAAAAATAAAATAAAGCAAAGAAAATAACTACACAAATATTTACAACTTTGAGCTAAAGCAAGTTAGCTTATTTCCTAAACTAGTCTAAATAGGCCAATTGTTCCTCGGCAACGGCGCCAAAATTGATAACGTCCAAATCCACTCCTCAAAGAGAAAGTGTACACGTTCGTCGCAATATAATTTACCCAACTATGATTCGGGGTCGATCCCACAGGGAACAATATACTAGGCGATTTAAACAAGTAAGGAACTATCACCAACTAAGCTAAGCCAAACACTTTTTCAATATTTGGTTTTTGATTAAAAAACTAACAAAGATAAAACTAACTAGAAAGCGGGTAAAAATGATCAACGACCACAAGTTTGGATACAAAGGAAATTACGCTCAAGTAACGATCCAATGTATTTCACTATTTTACACCTAAGAGTGGGTTTATATTAATAGATAATGATCTCTAAAATCTCATTGAAAGTCTTCCAACCAAATCAATGAATTTCACCCTAAGCTTTTCCAAGCCTTAGAGTGTGATAGTAGGCACAATCAATTTAACCTCAAGTAACTATCCTCTTTCGAGCTCAAGTTATTAGATGAGTTTAATGACCCAAATTCTTGTTAATTAATCTTTTCCAACCTAGATTTCCTCTTCCAAGCTCAATCAAAGTAAATGGGCGAGTCTTAGGGTTAGCTAATCCCTTAAGAATCATTCAAAACGAGATTAATTAAAACAACAAAGACCCACTTCAATAGTAATAAAAATCATTCAATACATAAGCATAACAAGAGATTTAATCCAACACTTGATAATGAATAATATCATAAACAAGATTCAAGTGAAAGAAGAAAATACTACACACTTAAATATTCAATACAAAACAAGGAATTGAAAAAAGGTTTAAGAAATATATCTCATTTAAAATGCTCCAATCTTCTCCTTCAATGGTGTAGATGAAATCCTAGCTCTCCAAGCTTGAAAATATGGCCAAAGATGAAAATATTTTCCCCCAAGCTTCACTTTTATAATTCCCAAATTTCCCAACTGAAAAAAGGACAAAAACAGCCCCCAAAGTTTCAGATTTTCGAAATTGCAAATCTGGCCGTTTTCGCAAATTTAGCCACTTTTCTTGTTTTCTTCAATTTGCCCTCTTTTTGACTTGTTTTCAATTGATTTCTCCTCGATCACTTCTAAATCACATAAAACCTACAAAATGGAAGTAAACGACATTAAATGCACTATTTTCTCAATCAAGCATAGCAAAAATCTAAGATTAAAGAAGAGATAAGTTGGTAAAATACTAACTTATCAGTGACTATTTGGAATTTACCTTAAACCTATACAAGTAACTATTCTTCTAAGTGGTAAGATTAATCTTATAGTAATTATTGTCTGTAATTTCTTCGAAATATGGGCTCAGATTGCCTTTTGATGTAATTTCTGGAATTGCCTCTATTAGTATCATAATTAGTCATAATCCGTTAATTTTGAGGATTAAGATCATTTAGGGTTCTTAGCACTTAATTCTTGAAATTTGAGGATTTTATTCTCGAATTCGCATATCTTTAAATTTCATCTTTTATCTTCGTACTTTCGCTTCCGCATTATTTTCTTATTTTTCATTCAAGTAACTCGATTCTTATCATATAAGGAGCAGGTTCGAATCTTTTTTGATATGGACTTGCTTGAAACTTATAAAGCATCGAAATAGAGAAGTTTGCAATAAGATCTAAAACACACCCTTAATAGCATTAAACTATCATTGTAAGAAAATATAACTGGAAGCATTATACTAGTAGAGACTTGAGCCATTTAAATTAGTACCAAAGAGAATTAAAAGATCTAAACAAATACCATCAACAATAGTTATATATATATATATATATATATATATAAGTAATCATATTGTTTTCTCTTCATTGATTGTACAATTGGGATATGCAATATGAACCCTCAAGATAATAAATGCGATTCATTGAAATACATTTCATTTCCTGGTGGGCCTACACAAAACATTAATAATAGGACAACTTACATAAATAGCTATCTTTTATAGGCTTCTAACTAGATATAACTATAAAATGCAAAATTACCAAGCGTAATTACTTTTCTTTAGAAATGCGTGTATTTCTATTTTTTTTTTGAAAGATAGATAAATACAGTGAACAGTAAACACGCTCCAGTGAAATCAGGAGCTATTTATGGAATATATTTTTTGAAATACAGTGAAGTACATGGAAATACAAAATCGGGTTGAGTAAAAATAGGCTATATTTTTGGAACAAATTCTTTTTTTTTTTAAATGGTAAGTTAAATTAAATCAACCATATTTCACGCATTCCATAACAGCTCACGAATCTCTCTCAACTTTTATCACAATCAAAACTTTTTGAATTCAAAAACCACTAAAGATCTGAAAACTTCCAAATATAGAAAAATATACGCTGCAATGCAATGAAATATGGCTGGATGTTTAAGAAATATAAACTTGTAGTATGCGTATATATAATGGAATACAATGAAATATATCAGAAACTATTTCATAAATTAGAAATACAAAATGCAGAATTACATTGAGATACAATGAAATACAAAAATCGTGAAAACAAAGTGGAGCAAAAATAGGCTCTACACAAAAAATAATAAGAGAAATACAGTGAAATAATACACTGAAATATACTGAAACATTTTATCAAACACTTGGTGGGTGTGATGCTCCACAACTCTCATCAATGGTGTTTCTACAACTTCCACACTAACCACAGATTCACCAAAAATCCAAGAAGAAGAAAAAGTTAACAACTTTGAGAACAATTCTCCTTTATCATGCCCAGAATTTTCTCTACCCTACAGGTGCCAACTTGAGCTTCGACTCTTTTAGTGTCTTCTCTGTAGATTGCAACAGGTTGGGCTTTTAAAGCAAAATTAACATGGAGCACTTGAGCAATCTGATGCTCATGCATTGTCTCTACGTTTATCCTTGACCATTCCTCCACTACTTTTGGTACTACTTGGAATCAGCAAACTAATGGAAGGAAAAGCTTGGAATTTTGGTACTGCTTGGAATCAACAAACTGTGATAGGGGGAGGAGAGGGAACGGAGAGAGAGAAAGAGAAGGGTGAGGGAGAAATAGATTTGAGAGGTGAGAGAAAACCAATTTAAAAGAGGAATTTGTGAAATAAGGACACTAGTTATGATGTGTAATTTAAGAAAATATTTTAGTTATGAACAATAAATAAAATAAAAGGTAGTTACTATTCATAAATAGGTCTTAGAAGTAGCTATGATAAATAAATTTTCCTTAATAATATCGACCCTCAATATCATAAATATGTCATTTGGGTCCACCAAAACTAAATTTTGTTTCAATTAATTCTAGAAAAATCCATGTAAAGAGATTGATCAGTGAGTGTAGTTTTTGTACAGTTCGGACAACATCATTTGAAATAATCTATAAAAAGATTTATAACTGAATGAATCTTTCACCTCATTGAAGAATTTAATTTAGGTCATTTTAAACAAAACTTCCAAGCTATAAAAGGACACACAACTCCTTGATAATCATTCTTGGCACGTGGTTTGCACGTGTATGCCGAATCATATGGTATCAAATTTTGTAAAATAATAACATTAAAAGATAATTTTGAATAAACAATTATACTTGCATGAATAAAGTATAAATTTTTGTGATGTCAAAGTGGATTGTCCAATAAACAAATATGCATGATTGGTCATTGATACATTATTTATCTGTTTTTCCGTGCTTAAAATGGCTCTTTGCACAACCATTTTCAGAAGAAACTCTCTTTTTAAATCATACTTACTAGGTTTTTCGCACGTGCATTGCACGTGTAAGCCGAGTCATGTAACACACTTTAATTACTTGTTTGTCGAGGTCAAGATGATAGGCTATCGTCCGACCTACAAAGATGAACAACCAAACTTTAATTAATTGTATGTGATTTCTTCTACTTATTTATATATTATGAGGTACAAATATATGGTAATACTTTCTTATAGATGATATTCTTTATACATATTCCTTTCATATTACTTGAGAGTTTCTCTTCTTTTCACCTATGTGTGCGGCTATTTGGAATTTATCTTAAACTCATACAAGTAACTATTCTTCTAAGAGGTAATATTAATCTGTACTTGATATCTTTGGTTCTTATTCGTAAACTACAAAAGTTATTAATACTATAGTAATTATTGTCTTTAATTTCTTCGAATATGGTTTTTAGATTACTTTTTTATCTAAGTTCTGAAATGACTCTATTAGTATCATAATTAACCATAATCCACTAATTTTGAATATTAAGATCAATTAGGGTTCTTAGCACTTAATTCTTGAAATTTGAGGATTTTATTCTCGAATTAGCATATCTTTAAACTCCGTCTTTAATATTCGTATTTTTGCCTCTGCATTATTTTCTTGTTTTTCGTTCAAGTAACCCGATTCTTATCATATAGGGAGCAGGGTCGAATCTTTTTTGATATGGGAGTGCTTGAAACTTATAAAGCATCGAAATAGAGAAGTTTGGCAAAAGACCTAATAACACCACCTTTAATAGCATTATCATTAAACTATCATTGTAAGAAAACATAACTGGAAGCATTATACTAGTAGAGATGTCACGACCCAATTTCACTAGGTCATGAGGGCACCAACCCTTCCCACCTTGGTAGGCAAACTCTTAACCTAACATTTCATAAAGACATAAATAGATAGTAAATGAATGGAAGAAAGTAGGATAACGGAAGTCTCACGATAATAATATAGGAAAGCGGACACAGTAGAAATATATCAAAACCACCCAGAGTCTGGTCTAACCATACAAGAGCATCTAACTAGATACTACAAGTCCGAAAATAATAGAAAAAACATCAATAGTCTCAAACATATGTCTTAGAACGGAAATAAAGACATAGTAGATAGAGGAATCTTCAGGCAACGAACGTCCCCCTGCTCACCCTGAAGACTCGAATCAACAAATCCTCGAACAGCTATCAGCCACGAGGTCTAGAGATCGAACCCACCTGGAACTCTGCATTCATAAAAGAATGCAACAATTGCAGGTCAGTACAGACAACAAGTACTGGTAGGTATTATAGGTCGACTAAGACTAGCTAACATATATAAAGACGACAATGTAAGATAAACACATAAACCAACAAGTACAAGTCAACAATAAGCCATATCCACGGTACAGGTCATCACCTATGTTGTAACATCTAATCCCAATTGTGCTGAGCCTCAGTATAGCAATTTGAATCGGTATATCATAGTAGTATCACAACAACCAACAGAAACCAAGATACAATGCAATGCAATAATATATGTAGGATGAATGCAATGCATATGTAGCTTTGTACAACATGTCCCAGATAGAACTAATCCACGTCTCGGCGATCATGACCTATGGGGGACCTGCGAACTCCATGTACTGCTCGCTCCGGAATATGACCTCAGATCACGAGCACACTCTCACAATCCCAGCAAAGACCTCGAGCATCGGGCAATCCATCATTCCCAGCAAGAAACCTCGGGCAACAAACACTCATCTCTCTTTTACGCTCTCCGGCAAAAACCTCGGAGGCTACACTCTCTCACATATCATCAACAGTACCAGAACCATGCATATATCAATGTATCATGGAAATACGTATCAATATGATGAAATATGATATCAACAACCCATATAATCCAAAACAGTATGACACATGGCACACAATTAAGATCAACGATAAGGCTACACAATAAGCCACAATGAATCACAATTTTTATCTCATTATCGGACGAGTAAGTACCGCAATATCAAATCCATGATATATCACTAGCCACAAGTATCAATGTCTCAATGTATCCACAAGTAAATATATCAAGATGAGTCTACAACACAACGGGGTGGCTAGCCCCAAATCATACAACAAGACTTAAGATAATATCCATCCCAACTTCGTACCCGAAGGCTGACATGTATTCTCCAATAATATCATCTAAACATACGCTTCTATAACGACCCATTTGGTCGTTATAGTCCCTTCGGCATTTTCGCCCGTTCTCGAGGATTGATTAGCTCATATTTGACCCGAGGGGACCTTTGACACGCTTTTCGAGGTGTCTAGATCGGATTAGGATGACTTTTGTGAAATATAGGCTTAAAGTGAAAAATAGTTGACCCGAAGTTGACTTTTGGGTAAACGAATCCTTTTCAAAATTTCGTCAGTTCCGAGAGTTCTGGATGGTCATTTAGAACCTGTGTGTGTATTTGGTTCAGTTCCTAATGCACTCGGATGCATTTTAGGAGTTGGGTTGGAAATTGAAACTAAGGCATTGGGGATTGACTTGGTCAACAAGACCTCCGTTGGGAATTTTAAGGCCGCGGGCGCGTTAGCGCATTTTTATGTGTATCTATGTGTATGGTATGTGAGCAGATGGCCTCAGAAACTAGACAAAAAATCGGATCAATTGGCGAAACACAGAGAGAATTCTGGTGTCTGGTGCCCACTTTGGCGGCACTAGCACTGCTGCAGCGGCACCTCTAGAGCGGTAGCCCTGCCGCTGGAGCGGTCCAAAGCTTTTTACCTTGACCGCTGAAGCGACGCCGCTGGGTATAAAGGCCCGTCTAGGTATAAATGCTCTAGTTGAGTAGGAATTTGGATTAGATCTATCCTAGTTTTTCTAGAGTGGTTTTTTCACGAATGACCGGGAACCCGAGCGGACAACTGGAGCTAAACCGTTAGGGATGTTGGACGACGGTGTACCAACCCCGCCTCATAACAGTTCTAAGAGAAAAATTTGGTTTTATAGTGAAGGACTGACCGCGTGCTCGGAGAAGTCGCCTTTGGAACAAAGTGTAAAATAAATGTCAGGAGTGGCGGAGTTATGATATGCATGCAATGACAGTTAATAATTACGGGGAAAGTAAACACATAAGCAGTTCATACCAAATATACTCATATTATACTGAAATCCTTATGGATAGAACCTTTAAGTTCCCCAGCAGAGTCTCCATATATAACGGTTCACTTTTTCACACGGTTTAGGGCGTAAAAAGGCTACTACGAACTCGTTGGTGCTCTTTCAGACTTAAAGAGTCGCCACCTAGTTTTTAGGAAATTAGGAAAACCAGTTGTGAAGGGTTTATTAATCCAGAGTTATAGGTAAGGGTTCTGATGATCCCCTAGGGAAGGTGTTAGGCACCCCAATATTAAGGATCTGTACTATATGGCTGACCTTCGAATTTCAGTGTATAAGTATTTGCTTAAACTGCTTATTTTGTGCTTATTTTCCCGTAAAGAACTGTCATAAATAATTTTTTGCATATCATGTGTTTTTTTTGGAAGAATTTAAATATAGCCCCTTTATTTATAGGGTATCATAGTTTTGGATTTATTATATCCGAGTACAAGTAGTTTCTCCTTATAAGGAACAAGTATAATTTTTGTAAATAGGAGTGTAAAAAGAATGTTATTCTAGGCTTTTTATTTTATACTCATTCACCGGGTTTGGGTTAATCCGTATTGGTACGTTCAGTCTTATCCGGAACTTTATATTACGCGTGGGTTCTTTATATGTTATAAGGGCGTTCTTATATTTAAACGAGTATACTTCGCCTGAAAATATATATTAAGTTGGGCCTATTCTGGACCAAAACAACATCATCAGTGAGAACCCATTCATTTGTTTTAAAACTCTTTCAAAATAGGTAAAATTACTCAAATGACTACCTTATTGTAGCTTCCTACCATTTATAGCTATCCTTTTAAATTTTACCATTTGTAGCTGATTTTTGGCAAAATTGTGTATGTTTTCGCTTGTATTTGTTGCCAACAAATACATGAGGATGCGGTAAAAAAAAAACAGGCTCCTTTTTTTTAGCCTGTAATGGTGGTGCTATTAAATTAGATATTAATAGATTTTTTACCTTCTTTCCACAAAACCAGCTGTAATATTCCCTTTCCTTACACGTTTCTCTTCTTCCATGCATTCTTCAACATTCAAACGTGAAAATTCAAATTAAATCTTCAACTGATCTGAAGATACATTAACAAAACAACACGATCAATTATCATGTAATTCGTGGAAAATACACAGTTTTGATTTCACATAACTCGTCTAGTCAAGTTGTGTTTATGTGATTTCAAATTCTTTCTTGGATCATAATGTCGAAGTTGTTTTATTCTTCTGATTTTTTTTTTGATTTGTATCTTTATAATTGATGTTTGAAAATAATGATGTAATATCACTGTAAGCGTATTTATGAATGAATTATGCTTTTGAAAATTACAGTTGAAAGTATTTTAATGTACATGAATGGTTAGGAATCAAAAAAAATTCTAGTTCATATTTTTTATTTTTCTAAATCTAAATGGTATAGTATAATAATGATCAGCTAAACTATGTTAAACATGTGTATGTTGTATTTGAATTATTAGTGAACTGTAAATCTAATTTGTATAAATTGTTCAAATTTGAACGTGAATGTTTGTTCGAACTGATTTTTCTTAATTTTTTAGGTATATATATTACAGGTTTTATGGTGAGAAATTGATTCAAGCATTTTTTTTTTATAAAATGGCCAATATTTCATCGTTGATTAGACACTCTGGTATTTGGAAGGACGAGAATAAATACATCAATTACAAAATCGATGCTGTGACTTTCAAGGAGTATTCGACGTATGAGGAATTGTTACAAACAGTTGCAACCAATTGAATATGGACAAGCAAAGGAAAAACATAAACATAAAATACATGGTTGAAGGTGATGATATTCCAATGGAAATTCACAATGATATGGGTGTTAAGGTGTATGTGGAATTAAAGAAAGAGAACAAAGCATTACCATTGTACCCATTATGTATCACTACAACTGATAGAAGCATGGAGATATGTATATCGGGTGAGAGTTGTGTTGAAGGTGATTATTTGCAAATTGGATACACAAATCAAACGAATGTAATGGAAACAGTTGGTTCCCGTGATTTAGCATCATCAAGTTGTGGAAAGGATGATGTGTTATTCGAAAACAACAAGGGTATGGTTATCGATGACAAGAACCAAAAAGTAGTTGCTGTCGATCAAGTATACAAGGACAAAGATACATTAAAAGTTGTGATGGCGAATTATGCAATTACAAACAGGTTCAATTACCGTACAGAAATGTGTAATGTATTAAGGTATTGGAATATGCATTTGTGTATGTATTTGTAACTGTGTCTGTTTATGTATTTAAACCGTGGCAGTGTATGTTTTTTAATTCCATACAAGTTGAAGTATTTCTCAGCATGTGTATGTTTTAGTATGAAGTAAAGTCAAAACTGATTTTTATGTATTTATAGTTATAAACAATGTATTTGGTTTGGTTTGCATTTGAGTAACTTGTTTACATATTCATTTGTCCTTTGAAATAAATACAACAATAAATACATAGATGTATTTGTGTGTACTGATGTATATTACACTAATGTGTTTTTTATTGATGTTTTTTAATGTAGCTACAAACTTGTGTGCAAATCAGGAGAGTGTGGTTGGAAATTCAGGGCGTCAAGTGTAGGTAAGTCAGGAATCTTTAGAGTTAGAGAGTTTCATGACAAACATACATGCTCGTTAAACGAAAAGGTTTATTCCCAATGCCAAGCTACAAGTCGGTTGATAAGTGGGATTGTTAAACCAAAAATAGCAAACCATAGGAAATATACGCCTAAAAACATTGCGGAGGATGTCAAAAATGATTTTGGCATGGATGTTTCATACAGAGTTGCTTGGCAGGCCAAAGAAAAAGCGATGAACGATTTAATGGGTGAACCGGCTGAATCTTATAAAAGATTACCTGGATATCTATACATCTTGGATAAGGCTTACCCGGGTTCACATATCAGAATGCGTAAACCCGCGACAACGAATTTCTGTATGTTTTTATAGCACTGTATGCATTTATCAAAGGCTTTGATTATTGTTGGCCAATTGTGGTAGTTGACGGAAGCCACTTAAAAACACCGTACAATGGAACATTTGTCTCAGCAAACACATTAGACGGTGCAGGTATGTCAAAAATACATATTAATTTGTTACCTTAATATGTATTTTTTCTGTTGTAGACAAATACATAATGTATTTTATGAGTTTTTTTTTTTTTTTTTGAAATTGTATGTCCAGGCAACATACTTCCCTTAGCATATGGTGTGATTGATTCTGAGAATGAAAGATCCTGGACATGGTTTTTCGAACGTTTCAGAGAAACATATGGAATTAGAGAGAACACGTGTATCGTAGCCGATAGGCATGAAAGTATATACAAGGCTGCTTGTAGAATTTATCCAGAAGTTGCACATTATGCATGTATATGACACATGTGGGGTAATGTATGTAAATACAAGAAGAACCATGATGTATTGAGTCCTGCTTTTTATTCCATGGCAAAGGCATACACGCAAGATGAATTTGATGGAGAAGGTTCAAAAGGTAGATATGCGTGGCAGAGTATTTGGAATCGGTTGGTAGAGACAAGTGGGCTAGATTGTATGCATCTGTTAACCGAGGGTGGACAATGACTTCTAACATAGCAGAGTGTATTAACCGACATCTTCTAGCAGCTAGAGAACTGCCTATTTATGACTTTCTCGAAGAAGTTAGAAGGATGTTTGGGAGATGGAATTACAATAACGAGAGAAATGAAACATACACGTTCACTACACTCGGTAAAAAGTTTCAGGAGATGCTATCAATCAACGAGTATCTATGTCTATAAATGACGGTATGTTTCAGTTTAATGCTTGTTATAATGTCTTTGACAAACTTGGACTTGTACTAATCTGTGGTGTTATTTCACATTATATTAATGTGTATTTGGTATCACTGAACAGTTAGTTTAAATGTAAGTGAATATGCTTCTTTGAAAATCGATATGTATTTGATTAATCGTATGTTTATTTATTTTAAAATTCTGATTGGTTCAATAACAAATACATGTAATGTTTATTTTTTCAGGTAGAACCGTCAACCGAATTCGTGTACACAGTACATGATGGAGGAAGACATTTCATTCTTAATTTGAATAACAAAACTTGCAGTTGTCGTATGTTTCAATTAGATGAAATCCCCTGCCCGCATGCATGGGCTGTCATTAAGAAGAAAAATCTGGTTGCTGATGATTATTGCTCTGATTTGTTCAAACCGGAGACCGTGTTGAAGACATATGATGTGTCTGCGGATCCTCTACCCGACGAGCATGAATGGAACATTCTCAAATACATCTTGGAGGATGTAGTTTTGCCACCAAGATACAAGAGACCGCCTGGTAGGCCAAAGAAAAGGTGTGATAAGCCTTTAAGTGAATTGCTTGCTGGAAAGAACAGAAATGCTTGCAGTACTTGTGGACAACTTGGACACAACAGACGTTCATGTAATTTTGAGCCGCGAAGGAGGTGAATAGATTTTTCTTGTGTTCCTATCCGTTTAACCTTGTTAGGGAAATACATTGGTTCTTTAATTATTTGAACACGCGTGTCAAAAACTTCTATTGTCAATGTTGTCGTATCACTGAAATTCTTGCTATGAAATGTATGTCCTATTCAATCTGATCTTAATTGCATTTTTTTTCCCGATACGTATGGTGTTTTTATCAACTTCAAAATACTGCTTAGTTGGTAAAAGAACATACATATTATCTCCGTAACTAATGAAGTTGTTTTTTTTATTGGATTTTTTTTGGATTGGAGGCTAGTAGTTGTTCTGGTCATGTCAAATACAACATATATGTTTGTTAGCCTTTGGAAATTTGTATAAACTGTAATAGAACATACATATTTTTGTGATCCCGGTGTCTGAAATTACACGGTAATGTTCATGTATTTGAACACCAAAAAAAGGCAAACATGTTCCGATAAAGATGGTGTTCTCTATCAACTTCATAACACTGCATATGTGGTATAAAAAACATATGTATTATTTTCGAAACTGATGAAGTTTGTTTATTTTTTCAATTTTTTGATTGAAATCATATAGTTGTGCTGGTCATTTCAAATACAAAATATATGTTTATTAAACTTCAACAAAAATGAATAAATTGTAATAAAACATACATATTTTGTGAACCTGGTGACTGAAATTCCAGGGTAATGATCATGTATTTGTGGATTCAAGTTGTCACAGTTTACTGTATTTTATCCAACTTTCGGTGGGACTAAAAATAACTAGGCACATCAAACATATGGAACATAACCCTTGAGATTCTTTGATAAAATGATAATAATCCAACATCAGTCAAAATACATCTAAAACTCCAGATTGTTTGTTTTAATGAAAAAAAGGACAAAAAACATCGAATGTACGAATAGTATTGATTAAATATCAATTGCATCAACCGTGTCGTAATCGATTGTTGGCCTAATTGGTCTTGGTGGAACTTCATTATCGCTCTCGGCATTGTTAGCAACCTTGCATTCAGCGTAGTCCCATAAGAGTGCACCGTATCTCATACGCTGCATGTGTGAATCAATAACATCTGAAATCCTTTCACCTGATGCCAAATACTCAGCATACCCTGCCACGAAGGCACCACAGTCCCTAAAAAAAAGATATGTATTTATATTAGACACGACTGTTGGCATATATAATGTATTTCAAGTTCTAACACCTATCAAAACTCATGTATTTGAATGAATAATAAAGTGATAGGATATATCATGTATTTGATACACTATGATATTTCAAAAATACATGTCTACTACTTACGTGCTATTAGCATGTTGATGCGGCAGATTTTCAACATAGATAACTTCAAGGATATCAATCTGTCCCTTATCTGCATATGCTGGGTCTTTCACCAAATCTATGCTTTTTTTATTTACCTAGAATCCAGCCAGATGTAGGAAATGTGGCAGAAGTGTAGCAAGAGCTTTTGTATTTCATTCCTAACAACTGCTTATGCCCGGTTGCTTGATACGAGTTGTAAACATGCAGACGCCTGTCCAGTTCAAAAAAAAAAAACAACGATAAGTGATGAATGAAACACTAATGATAAAGTAATTAATTCATCCACAAAAATACCTATCCTTGAATCAAAGGACTACCAACAACCAATGATGTTCTTATTTTACATTCACTGGTATTAGCACATTGTCAATCGTATGCCACGAGACATTGGCAATAAGCCTGTGGCTGTTAACATACTCACACAATACTTGCTCTGCATTGGCCACGTTTTTCTGGGTTTCAATATTGTAATATGCGAGGTGGACCACATCATTTTTTTGCTTGAATAGGCAATCAACAATGGTGAACCTGTAATTGTTCCTTTTGTCATACTTTCCTTTCTTCCGAAAGTAGTAGAAAGTGACGTCAATGTGCTGAAATGGTCAAAAATACATCAATTAGAGCACATTCAAATAAAAAAAAATTCAAATCGTGAATTTCATTCTTGATAAAATTCACCTCATCATTCCAAAGCTAGCCATCCATTGATAAAAGGTAAAACCAGTTCTTATCATCGACAGTTGTGATGTCAAAATTGAATTTGACTCCATGATAAAAAACTGCCATCTTTTTTTTTTGTAATGGTCTTCGTAATTCTTTCTGCAGCAACAAAATAAACAAATACATCAAGTTCTTCACAAAACATGTTGAATTACTGTATGTAATACTGGAATCAAAACATACTTGCTATCATGCCTCACAAGCAGACCATGACGAAGCCAATTACGATATTCATCAACAATCTGTACATCAAGTGGACCGGTAATGGGATCTTGCTAGAATGGATATTTTTTATCAAACACAGGAACATGATCTGTTCCCAAACTACTACCTGTATATTTGATATTTAAACATTAACAGTTGTGTATTAAAAAACAATCAAGTAAATTAAAAACTTGAATAAATATATACCAAAATCTGTCACAAACGGTGAAGACTTGTATTTACTGGGTCATGTAGCTCGAGGGACTGATGGATGCAAAATGATTTCTTTCCCTGTCTCGGGTAATACTCATCAGGCAACAAACACTGAGATAAATGTTGCGCCTTACAAACTGCTACCTGGGGTTCCTCTAAGACAGTCGAGCTGGTGTTTTCCCCGGTCTTTTCCTCTTGAATTTTTTCATTAGCCATTTCTGATGCTGCTATATTTGCTAGCACCTGTGCGATCACCTACTCAAAAATACAAAAAGAAACGTTATTCAGGCACTTGTATGATACATATAAAAGAAAATGGCTGAATCAGAATAAGGTTATTTCGAACCTCGGAATTATTTGAATCATCAGAATGTTTTTTCTCTTCAATAGTATCTTTCCCTGTTTGATCAGCCGGATGTTCAACAGAAGTCTTGGGTTCTCCTGAAAGATCACCTCCTTCCACAATCTCTTCGATTGAAGCTTTCACCGTATCCCCGCTCTCATTGCCAATACCAACTTGAATATCTGGTGCAATACCCTTTTCCTTAAAATTATTTAAAACACAACCCAAAAGTATATAAAATACATGATCAAATAGATAAAAAAATAAATAAGAAAAACACAGTAACATTAAATTGAGAAAAATCTACTAAAAACTATTTGTTGAAGATGTCCAAAAGCAGAACACAAAGACATGACAAACAGTACACCATCATGCTGTCAAAAAATAGTACACAAATACATGACACTACTATTTTCATATCAATATCAAATACATAATTTATTAAAGTCCAGTAGACAGTAAATTTGCATCATACCTAAATTATATTTAAAAAAAAAATAACATATAAAATGAGTAAAAAATGTGTACCTCTGCTGAATTTACATCAACCGTATCAGTCTCCATGTGAATACCATCACCATGGTCCACGTAATGATCAGCTGCTTGATGTATGTTGCCATCAGGTAAAGGAACATGAGTTTCGCTCATCACCATATAATACAATGATGTATTTGTTAGACACATATGCTTCATACTTATACTGAAGGAAATAATTTCAATATGTATTTATTAATTTTTTTACCTTTTCTGAATTTTGATTCCCTTTGACATGTTCCAAAACCTTTTTGAAGTTTTCATCAATAACTTTGCGAAGATCCTTGAGCTCAGTAAAAACTTCCTTGAATTTAGCAAGTAGCTAAATGGTAAAACAAAAAAATCATTAAAAATCCTTATTTGTGGTAGTTAGATAAATATCAAAATAAAATAATGAAACTTACTTCCTGCTTAAATTGATTAAGTTCCTCCCTCAAACTTTTGTCCTCATCTGATTTGCTGGTAGATACGTTGTCAACAGGAACACGGTGGACACTTGGAGCAGCTTTTCTTTTTCCTTTTATTGAACAGGCTTATCCGCCACCGAAGCAGTTTTTTTTTAGGATTGTCCAACTGTAGGATGGGTATCAATTTTTGGGATTGGGGTTTGTGACTTCTGCACAAGCAATGGTGTCGTTGACGTCTTCCTAGGCTTCTTGTGCGGTGGAGATTTTGATGCATCCTTCTTTTGAGTTTTTTTGGCAGCAGCAACATGGGGTGGTGTTGTGGTAAAATCTGCATACTCATCTTCCTCTTGGTGTATTTGAGGTGGTGGTGCAGATCTATTGATCAGGTATGGACGCAGACCAAGCTTCTCAACCTCTAACATGGTCAGAACAATATCTTTAAAGTTAAGAATGTGCTGCAAATACAAATATTGTGAACTGTCAGTTTATACCCTCTGTGTATTTTACAAATACACAGAAAAAAAATAAACAAATACAAATGTAATACTAGTTGATAGGCATGTATTTAATGCAAGTATTTTACCTTAGATACACCTTCCTTGAATATGCCCGTCATCAAGTAGTTAACTGATGGCTTTGGCTTCACTGTTTTCCAGTTGAACATTCTTAGGGTTCGGCTTCCAATTTTAACCGCTAAATTAGAGTCAACAGTAGAGCAGCACTCATATATCCACACTTGCATAGCAAAAGGAAAACCCCGTAGACAGTAAAACTGTTTCGGCTTGTCTATCTTATGGTGAATACTCTTAATCAACTCATCAAATGCTTCCTTACCCATGTATAGTCTTTGTACCGTCCACTCTCTACCAAGTCAAAATGATGTCTTGGGACTGTGACGTTCCTTTTTTCACTGGAAAGTATGTAATTATGAATGAAATAAAGGATCGCAATCTTTACAGCATTTTCATCTGCGTTATCACCAACACCCCAATCCTTGTCTTCGAAGCACTTATTCAAAGTCATCTTTAACACACTATTAGCAGAACCACCGAAATATTCTTTCAACAGTCTGTTGCGACCCTCGTCAAAAATAATTTCTCACCATAACACTTCAAACCAGTAATTAATGCAAACTCAAAAGTACCGAATGTCAATTCCGTCCCATTAATATCGATAAAAAACGCATCACTATTACTACGCTTCAACTCCCTAACCCTAAAACACCTAAACAACTAACCCCGAACCTCGGTGTCAACTTGCATCTGCATATATTTTCCAAAAATAGTTTTGGAAAAAAGATGGAATTGTCTATCGGTAAGTTTCTCCTGCAACTCCTCTTTAATGGTATGGTTCATATATGAAGCATAACGTATCGGTTGAGTAGGGGGGGGGGGCGTTTAACCAGGAATTTGGAGGCCTGGAAGTTTGAATATAATGGCAACACATGAGAATCAAAATATATAATCAAACACATATGTGTACTAAAATGCAGCAAACAAAATCCATAAAAAAACATCAACTCAGTTGTACAACACATTTGAATCTAACTTTCTAATCTGTTCAAATACACATACCTATTTTTTTTTTAAAATACCTAAATCTATGATTTATTCAAAAAATACACAAATGTGTGAAGTTACAAATACATGATACAGAGTACATAATTTTATAACAAAATACAGTTATTAAGATATTTAGCTGACAAAGGTGCACAAATACACATTTATCTGACACATACACATACCTATTTTGAAAAATACATAAAACTGTGATTAATTCAAAAAATACACAAATGTGTGAAGTTACAAATACATGATACAGAGTACATAATTTTATAACAAAATACAGTTATTAAGATATTTAGCTGACAAAGGTGCACAAATACACATTTATCTGACACATACACATACCTATTTTGAAAAATACATAAAACTGTGATTAATTCAAAAAATACACAAATGTGTGAAATTACAAATACATGATACAGAGTTGATAATTTGATAATAAATACAGTTATTAAAATGTTTTTCAAATACAAAACTCATTCAAATTTTAATATTGAACATGAAACAACAAATACATACGAATGCTACCCGTCTATTAATGAACTGTTCAAATCAATAAATACATTCAAATATACTTACAGATGCGGTAAAATACATAAATCATAAATTTAACCAAGTTTGAGCAACATCTAAAATACAATTTTATTCAAATATATATATAAATAAAAAAAATACCTGCTTGTTCACGGTTAATTGTTGTTCTCCGGGATTTGTCTCTACAACATTTTTCCCTTTGCTACTAGAAGGCACACGAGTGGTTTTCTCCTCTTTGTGGCAGTATCAGAATCAATTTTGTTCTCCAAATTAACAATTGAAGGATTTCTAAGTTTGATAGGATCATGGATTTTCTTAGATCTCCTTTCAGCAACCAATTTCTCAGCAGAAGCTACATCAACATCATGATGTTGCTAAGAAATACCCAAATCAAAAGAAGGGGAATCTAAATTTTGAAGAGTAGGGGGTATACCTCTCGTAACCCTACTAGATATGCTTTCATCCGCCATTAATTGATGTTTTTCACGACTCAAATTGGGAAACCCTGAGAATTGAAAGTTAAAAAGCTTGAAAATAGTCGAAAATATTGAATTAAAGTGAACAAAAATACAAAAAAATAGTGAAAACTTACACAAATACACCACTACCCACAAATCTCGACACAATGAATTGTGGTCGCAACGTGCTTGATGGTAATGGAAAGATTCTGAGGAGAAAAAACGGCTAAAATTTATGAAAAGGGAGAGAGAAACATAATGTATATTACGTGAGTTTCAAAATGGGGATTTGGGATAGTGGTTACCGTTTTTACGGTGTATTTGTGAACTGATAAATGCAAGTTACTGTTGTATCTATAATAGGTAAATTATAAAAGTAATTAGCTATTATTATTAATTAAAATAAAGGGTAGTTATTAACATTAAATAGGTACTAAAAGTAGCTATAACACCTTCAAAATAAGTGTTATAACTTTGGAAAATTTGTTTTCATCCAATTCTGTTTGGCGCGCATCTTGTCAAAATATTACCATTTGTGTAAAAAAGGAAAGTTTGTAAAGATTAAAAGTCATTTTTTCAAAGATAAGTCTGTTTTATCCAAAATCTGATTTGCTTTGAAAAAAAAAACAGTTCGTATTTAACTAAGTTAGAAACTTATTTCTTGAAATTCTTTTGGTTAAAAGCTGATATCCCTATTTTAGATTTAGAAAATTTCATTCTTAATTTGCTTAAAATCAGTTTTTGAGTCATCCCATTTACATACTTAGTCATATAAACATTATATTTAAATCAGTGGTTTTTGAAAACGTATACGGGGACCTAAAGTCGACTAAACGACGTAAGAACCGTTATCCTAAGACGTCTAATTCCAATCATGAGGTTTTTTTCCACTATAACATGAGTTTGAACACACAAATACATATAAATAAGATCATATATATTCATGGAGATGAATTTAAACTAGGGACGTACCAAGCCCCTAGTGGCCATTTTCACCCATGGTTGGGCCTTCTGCACGCCTCGCTATCATTTTCCACCATAGACTCGATCTTAATGCGAATGAGAAAATCCTATTGGGCCTTTGGCCCAACAGGGGCTAGTTTGGACCCGAGTGGTCATGCAAGTAGAGGGAGGAAAAGAAAAGGGAAAGCGATTAGTTTATATTTAAATGTTCTTATAACTATGATAATTAAGCATACATATATACAAAACGCATAATGCCACGGTTCACACAAAAAAATGTATACTTGCCCCTCTCTGTACCAACTAACATGTGGATCTAGTTTCGAGATTCGATATGGTATGGGGACTGGGTCCTAATCCCATATTTTCGATGTCACACAAGTTCTAAGGGGTTTCTGAGAACCCCAGGCATAGCTAACTCTGGGGAGACTAAGACTAACCCTGAATTACCAAACCTATCTCGAGAAAACATGACCACGGCAGCCCATTGTACAGAGAGAGCATACAACTTAAAAAGGACAACTACAGACATGTACGCAGTGATGATAGCTACTGCTAGAGAAGGAACTATCAATTTTAAGTGATTTCAAAATTACAAGGAATACAATTTGCTAGATGGGAGAGGTAGCCTTTCAACTCATACACATAATAACAACTAGTGCCTTTGGGCCAGGCCCATATTTGTGAAAGACTGGCTTGAACTGCAAGCAACTTAATACTCCTAATCAAAGCTCATCCTCTCAGTACAAGTTACCTCAATTTTTAACTCATAGGGAAAATGGTAGTTTACAAATTCCAGACCCAGCTCTGAAGTGTTGGGTCCATCCCCTTATTTTTGAGGAAGAAAAACACCTCCCTTATTTTAGGGAAGAAAACACTTCCCCTGTTTTTAGGAAGAAAACATCTTCCTTGTCTTTGGAAAATTGTCAAGTGCTTGCTTGAGTCACTAATGACATCAATAGGTTCATCTCATACCTATAAATAGGGAAGCTTTCTCATTTGCTAGACACACCAAAAAATTGAAGAAGACAACACATCCCAAAGAGAGAAAAAATCTAAGAGAAATACTCTTAGTGAAAGGCCTAAGTAAGAGAAGGTTTTTGAGAGAATTTTTAGTAAAACATTCTTGAGTGAAATTGGGATTGGGGTTGTGAGGTTAAGTGTTGTAAACACTTGTAATATTTCTTCTTTAATAAGATCTGCAGCAGCAACGTGGACGTAGCTCTCACATTGAGGGTGAACCACTATAAATCTGTGTGTGCTATTTATTCTTCGCTTACATCACGACGTAAGTAGGTTCTGTCTAAGGAGGTTGGTATTTAAGTGGTCCATCTGTGACCCTCCAATCTTTCCTGGGAACCTGCTTACAAAGGTCGAATTTGGGATTCAAATCCTAACATGAAGTGCAGGTTGGAGAGGAGTTTTTTCTTTTTGGGAGGAGGAAAGCTAAATTGACATGTAACATAGTCCAACAGCATCACCACACAGTAAAAAAAAAGAGTGGGAAGAGGGGAAGAGAATACAACAAGCAACTCCAATTATCATATGATGCCAAGAAAAGGCAGGTATGAGCCTAAAATATTAGGGACATTTTCTTGTGTTGTTAAACAGAAACTTTAGTTTGTCATGAACTCACTCCAACCTCAAACTGGGACAAGCAATAGTTAAAACTATAAATCTATTCAGACTCAGGGCACATACATCCAGTCAAATTCTCTGTTTTAGGATCTCAAAGCAACATTCTCCAAGTGAGGCATTAAAGTGACCACCTCATTTACAATGGGATGCAGGCCAACAAGGTTCAAGTATGGTTAGCAACTCTAAGAGAGATAGGCAGGGGTTTCTTGTCCTTCACATGGCCTAGGAGGTAAGGCAAAAATGTGCCAGACAAAGGTTAAGTGGAACTCTAAGCAAGTGTTGGCACACCTTTTTACAAAAAAACTCTTGGGTCCTTTCTCCTAGACAATCTAACTTCCAGATTTTTTTAAAGAGAAAAGAAAAACAGGAATACAAATTCGCAACATGGGATCCACAAGGTAATTTGAAAATCTTTTGAAGGCAAAAGAATCAAAACAAAAAAGTGATTCCCAGCTAGAAAGTATGAATCCATGCAACACGGGAGAAGCTTTGGGATGAGAATACGTAGAACAAGAGAGAACATAGACCCAAGGCTCAGAGCTGCAGTTCAATAGAAACCACACAACTCTTTGAGATCAAATGATTTTCAAGTTTAAGATGCACACACAGGCAGCCCATGGGGCTCTACCGAGTTCTAGGCAAGACAAATCAACCAGAGACTTTAGTTCAAATCAGCTAATTCTCCAATCAGGAAGGCACATAGGTATAAAGAGAATAATACCAAAGTTTTCATGACATAGAGCAGGCACAAACAAGAACCACATTCTACAAAAATTTGCAGGTTTTCAAAAAGATGGGAAAGATCACAGTCTATGTGAAACTTAATGCGCTGAGACTTATCTGTTTCTATTGAGATTTTTTATAAGAAAGGAAGGTTTGGAGAAAACAGTTTTGTAGACTAAAGATCAATTCACATACAAGTTCAACAAATGCAGGCATCCCAAGAGAATCTTTAAGCCAAACATATATGGACTCAAAGCAAAACAAACTCTTTTTGGAAATTCTATGGCAAAGCAAACATCTAGGACTGATTTCATAACTTCAAAGCTTAATCAAAACCTTTGAATCAAGTCAAGACCATTTTATAAGTATAGACTAGGTGGGGGGATACAAAGGAAAAGTCAAGAAGAGATAGTGTGGCAGCCATGGCACAAGCTGCCTATTTTTCTCAAGCACAAGCTGCCTATTTTTCTCAACCTATAGTATTCTCGTTAGTTAGGTGATCACACATACGAAAACCAAGCAAAGTGAACCAAAACCCTCATCTCAACTTCAAGTTACTTACATATTCAAGTCATATTAAATGATGATCTATCAAATGATTAGCTTTAACATGATTCATACAAGTTAGGAGAAGGCAATTAGATGAAGACAAGCAAGACACACTAAAACAATGTATACAGACTCTACATTTGCCCAATCTTTTAAGGAAAATGTCTATCATGAGTGATCATGACACAAGTTAACAAAGATCTTCCCTTTAGAGTCAATCGTTACTTTGCACTATACTGCTTTAGACAAGTAGGAAAGATTAAGAGCTAGGCCTGGACTAACTGTTATTACATTCTTCAACACTTAGTCAAATGATGATTCAAAAGGGCAGGTTTGGCACTTCTTATTGACCCTAAATATAGTTCAATTAGGCAAATGAATGTTGTAGCAAATAGAGTTCAGTCTTCATTTTCAAGTTCTTTTCCTCAGTTTATCCTATCTTTATCTAGGTGAAGGAAAAAAAAGTCTTTTCTTGGAAGTAAAGCATTCAGGCCACTAGGGGTGACCAGAACCATTCATAAAAGGGTCACATACTTGGGTGGGTTCTAAATAAGCCATTTGGGAAAAGGGAAGTCACCAGGCAACAAATAAGACCAAGAAGTGTTTGTTGATTAGAAATACACCTATCCAGTTCAAACCACAGTTATATAGTGACAATTCCCAAAAAATCCAACTCATCATAGACAACAGACCCAGGTGGGAGGGGGGGGGGGGGCAGGCCTTTAGCATGAGCCATAAGACTCAATGGAAGGGAAAAACTGAGTGTTAAATGCAACTAACTGAAAAAAAAGGGGTATCCCTTATACCCAACAAAGAATCAATCTCAGCTGGCCAAGAAATGGCCTTAGGTGAATCAAATCACATAAAAATAAACAAGAAGCTTAATATCATCCCAAGTAACCAATCAAGTGGGTTAGCCTTAACACACACAAATCCAGACTAGGCCCTCCAAACAAAATCAGTTCCTCAAAGGGACTAGTTGCTACGCAAGGTAAGAATGTAACAACAAACTATTCCAGTTATCAATCACTAGATTCAGAGAGTTCAGTGATTAGAAGTAACTAGGTGAGATAAACTTATCTCTATATTCCGAACTTCAATCAAGTAAGCACAACTAGGAACAAACAAATATCCATGAGGGGTATCATTAAGTTAGCATCTTAACTAAGCTTAACTTCCATCCTATTTACTAGCTTCACGAAGGCAAGCATACTAAGCTAATTCATCTCATCAGGATTTTGCCTAAATAAGGAAAAAATGAGAACAACAAAATCAGGGCACATAATAAATCCAGACTTTAATCAAATGCCATTAATGCCTATATCAAACTAAACTACACAGTAAGCACATTGAACACACCATAGGCAATAAGCTGCAACATCACTGAATAGTTATCCAACACTAACATCCAAACCAAGCAACCATAATATGATCAACATGTCACGCCTCAAACCATGGCCTGGGCGAAAACACGGCACTCGGTGCCATACTGCATGTGACCGAGCTAACCACATGGCTTGCTGAATCATCATGAGGCATACATGAGAGGAAATATAGCATGAACGTGATGAGCTTTTATAAAACATGAGATGTCATAATACTTTAATGAAATACTTGTTTAAATCATAAATTCGGAAATAACATGAGTTGAGCCGAAGATGGCTAAACACCTTGCATGTCTAACATAACTAAACTGACTAGTCTATGAAACCTCTAATCGTGAGTCTTGACCGAAAAACGTACTTGCTGGGACAAGGCCCCCAGCATACCTTTAAATGCATAACTAGTAAAATAAAGATAACTGACTAAAACCCCGAATGAGATGGGGCTCACCAATGAGCTGATACGAGCAAATTCTATTAAGCAGATGTGGCGTCCTGTAAATCCGTACCTGCATCGTGAAATGCAGGCCCCGGGAAATAAAAGGGGACGTCAGCACATTAAATGTACTGGTATGTAAAGCAACTAAATGAAATAACATGGGGCATGGAAATAACATAATAGAGACTGAACTGAAACATGATCATGAACATGAGTACATATACATATATACCATGCGTAAAGTACCATGAGTAGAGAGAGAAGTAAATATAACAGACAACATGGTCTGGTACTTGCGTCCTACCAGCAGAACACTCACACCTTGCCAGGGACATGAGATTTAATAATATTATGAAAAGATCCAGTCATTAGGAGAGATCGTCCTAAGCATGGGGTGGAGCAATCCTCATCCTACGGTGGCTACGTAGTTTCAGGCTGTTTGAAGCCTTCTTGTTAATTAATGCAACTCCCAAAAACATGAACATGTAAAATAAGTGGCACTTGCTGCCCATTGTTTTCATGAATATAATTTGCTTGTACATGGATATCACGAATTATAGCTTGCTTGCATGAACTTGTAAAACATAGTATTTTCTTGAAAAATATCATAGCATATCATAACTTGCATGTAAGAACCCATGGAATGACATATATGGGTTTTCATGGATTACGGACTGATTCTCAATAATCATATGGAGTTATTGAGAACACAATGATAGAATAATAGCAATTCATACATAATATAATCATGGACATGGACCTAGGGTTGTTATGAGCATGGTATAGAAACACTAGTTTTTGTAAAGATTCATACTTTATGAATTAAGAGGCGTGGGGAAGAACAATGATGTTCCCACACGTAGATAGTAACTCCACATACCTAGTAATGCTCCAAACTTGAATTAAAGACTTGAACTTTGAAGAAGGTTTCCAAAATCTTGAATCTTGAACCTTGAGATGGGTTTTCTTGAAAACCCTAGGTTAGGAATGATGCTTTCTTGTTTAGGTTACAAGGATATGTATTAGAATTGACTTGGAATAATTAGAGTAGGCTTACCTTGGTATTCTTGATGACAAGAGATGGTAGGAGGTCGTTCTAGGGCTTGAAGGAATGAAAAATAATCATTTGGACTGATATAGATGAATATATACTGTTCTGGAAAATTAAATTTTATGCCCTGCAAACTACTGGCCGTATTTTGAAAGACGGGCCGTATTTTGAAATACGGTCCGTATTCTGTGTGGACTGCACTGCAGCTCTTCAGTAAAATGGCCATAACTCTTTGCACAGATGTCCGTTTGATGCCCATAATATATCCTTGGAAAGGTATTTCAAAGCTCTACAACTTCTATCAAGGAATTTTTCCTAAATTTCAAATGAATTTTGAAATACGGCTCGTATTTCAAAATACGGTCCGTATTTAACAATGTAACCTCCAAATGCCAAATTCGAGAATGCTGAAAAATATTTGGTACCAGTTTACGACTTGAAATACGGACCATATACTGAAATACAGTTACCGTTCATGGGCGTAAACTCCCATCTTACAACTGAAGAGGAAATTCCAATTCCCACATTCTTTATCTGTTTTTTTTTTCTAAGTCTAGGATCATGGTCAAAGCTTAGGTTAAAGGTACGGGGTGTTACAATATCTCCCCCTTAGGATCATTCGTCCTCGAATGATGGGTCATGGTTAAGAATATGGCTGGGCATGGCTTGAATACATGAATGTGAAGAAAACATGACATGAAACATGAGACATGAAATGATGTGATTACATGAAAACAGGGATACTGAAGCATGAGACATGAAACATGAGCGTTGGATACATGACATGAGTGTGAAACATAAGACATGACATGAAATGGACTATGGGAAGTTACCTTGAGCGTCCTCTGCTTTCTCTTCGAACAAATGAGGGTATCTGAATTTCATATCCTCTTCTGCTTCCCATGTAGCCTCTTCAACTTTCTGACTCCTCCACAGGACTTTCACTGAGGCTACTTCCTTAGTTCTCAACTTGCGAACCTGTCGGTCAAGAATGACTACAGGGATCTCCTCATAAGTCAAACCGTCCTTAGCTGTTATAGTATCAGCAGGAACAACAAACGATGGGTCTCCTACACACTTCCTCAACATGGATACATGAAACACTGGGTGTGCAACAGCTAAATCTTGCGGCAACTCAAGTTCATAAGCTACTAGACCGACCTTTCATGAAATTCTGTAAGGCCCAATATATCTGGGACTAAGCTTCCCTTTCTTCCCAAATCTCACAACACCCTTCATTGGTGAGACTTTAAGGAACACCCAATAATTAACTTGAAATTCTAAGTCCCTTCGCCTCATATCTATGTAAGACATCTAGCGACTCTGAGCCGTTTTTAAACGCTCTTGAATCAACATGAATTTCTCCATCGCCTGATAGACCAAATCTGGCCCTAACAACTGTGCTTCACCAACTTCGAACCAACCAATTTGTTACACCTCAGAAAATTTTTCGTTCATGCACAGTGAATAGACTGACGAAGGGTACGACGTATGCGATGTTTTGATAAGTAAGAAATAACATTTGATGATTCTAAATGAGATTTCAAAGATATTCGAAGTAAGAGAAGAAAGTTTGCCAAGAAAGACAAGGTATACGTTATGTATTGAGAATGATTTATGAGTAACGAATTAATGATGTTTTGGAGAAGAGCTATAACGTCCCTTAGATTGTTAATGAGGTATTAAACAAGTTTCAAGAAGGCTCCATAAGGATTGGAGATCAAACGAGTCGACGAGAAAGAGTTCGAAAAAAGCTAGGCATTATACGGCCAAACATACTGGTCGTATAAAACATACGGGTCGTATGTTTAGCCGTATAATCAGCCCAGATTAGCACCCATCACTGGACCAAACATACGGCCCGTATAAAAGATACGGACCGTATGTTGGTCCGTATATCCTTGACGGGTCAGATTTTGTGTATTAATAAGGGATCCAAGTTCATTTCATTTCATTTTGCTTATAGAAGATTACATCGTGTCTATATGGCACGGGCAGCACCACTAGTGGGCGGCGTGAGATGGTACCCCGGACGCAGGAGGCCTGGACGCAGGATAATGATTATCACACCTACCGATATAGACGGGCAACTTATACATTTATGCATACATGATATGATGATGATTATGAAGTAAGCCAGCATGCATTATTTCTTTTATAATTGACAGTCAGTTACAGTTGCTCCTTATTTGATGCTTCTTTTATCTCATTAATGTATTATTATTACTTACGCCTCTCATACTCAGTACAATGTTCGTACTGACGTCCGTTTTCTTTGGACGCTGTGTTCATGCCCACAGGTAGACAGGGAGGTGATCTTGATCCAGACTCGTAGGAGCTATTAGCTGACTTGAGAGCACTCCATTGTTCCGGAGGATCCGTGATTATTCTTTTGTGTATATTTTGGGCACGACGGGGTCCTGTCCCATCCCTATGTCTAGCACTCTAGTATAGGCTCGTAGATACGCATGTGTGGGTTATATGGTCTCACGATATTACTATTGTATATATATATATATATATATATATATATTATTTTGATAGCCGAAGGGCTTATGTGCATAAAAGTAATTATGTTTCTAAATGAAAAATGATCTTTCTAAGATTTGAGTATGAAATTGATAAAAGAACGCTTAATGAGTATGACGAGTAATAGAATGAGTGGTGCTCGGTGGTTAGCCCCGGGTACCCGTCACGGCCCCTTGTCAGGTCGTGACAAATTTGGTATCAGAGCAGTTCAATCCTAGGAAGTGTCTACGAGCCGTGTCTAGTAGAGTCTTGTTTATGGTGTGTTGCGCGCCACATCTATAAACAGGAGGCTACAGGGTATTTAGGATGGTTACTCTTCTTTCATCTCTAAGATCGTGCGATAGAGCTAAGCCATAGGAAATGAGATTCCTTATACTAACCCTTTATTGCAGCAGAAGAACGGAAATGACAGAAGAAAGTGATTGATGACATTGAAAGTTACGGAGGTATGCCTCTTCGTTGAGGCTACGTAGCGGAATATGTATTTATATGATAATGAATTGGTTGTCATAGAAGTAAATCGATGTGAGTACAACAGAGAAATTGATTAAATGTGTCTCTTGATGATAAGTCCAGTTATAAGTTGAGAACTAAGCAAATTGAATTAATCAAAACAAGGGTAAGTGACGGTACGAAAGATGTGTGTCGAGTAAGGTAAGACTATTGAGATGCGATTGAATGTAAAGCTGAAGGATGAAAGAAAATAGGAAGGGATAACAGGGCAGATCGCTAAAGGATTAGGTACATCTCGAAGCGTGATATATGAGGTAAGTTTCGACATCTTTGTGCTTTTATTTGAAAGTGGGAGCCCTGTGTGGCTGAGATATGTCGTATATATATATATATATTGGCCCTGTGAGGCATTGTTGGTATTTGCTGCGTGCAGGTTTTGAGATGGTAAGAAATATAGAGGAAACTCTGTCGAAATTTTCCTAGAATCTAAAGGAGATAGAAATATAAGATTGTAATATGTCCTAACGGGAAAAGATGTTGTGCAAAAAGTAATGGCAGGATGAGATTAAGTTAGGAGTATCGTTAACAACTACACGAGGTGAGTTAAATACTATTGAATTGATAGTAACAGTAGTTGTAAGATTGACATTGATACGGTAAAGAGAAATGCTAAAGTAAATTAAGGAGACTGGTAGTGCTAAAGCATGACATAGAAGAGGAAGGGGTAACTCCAATAGAGTGTGATACTGAAGTATTGATTGGATAAATAAGTATAAGTAAAATAAGACAAGTTTATTGGCAAAATAGAGTAACAACATGATTGAGACAGGGGTGTGAAGTACAAAGGGGTATAACGAATGTGAATCCATTGGTAAAACAACTTATATAGTAAGTGTAATAGGGATGATCAGAAAGAGTAACAGGTTGAGTTTGCTTACTTCACGAGGTTTATTCTACTTTATGAGCAGGCTTGCGAATGAGGTAAAGAAGTGGCACTCTATAGCGTTGATTATGATCAAGATATAATGAGAACGTAACAAGAATTGTAATACAAAGTATAGCGAGGAAACGACTAAAGATGTGACATGTTCTATATGAGTAAAAAGTGAGTGCAGGTGTGAAACCAACAAGCGAGCCATGGGGCAGTAGATGAGAAAACTTAAAAAGGCCTTGTCAGAAAAAAAAACCCAGCATAGAGGTCTCGCAATGACAGAAATGATAGCAAGCGAACTTGAAAAAGGAATCAGAGAAAAAGTGATATGGCAGAGTAGTAGTAGTTTGTGATTGGTATAATCAAGAGTATGAATGATATCTTTAGCTGGATGTAAAAGACCAAGGCTACAGAAAGATGAATAACGAAATATGACGATTGTTAGGAAAAGGATCAACACAATAAGGATGAGAGGGGATGATCAGAATGAACGGAATAAGTTTTGGAAGCGAAGAATGGATTGTACAAAGGTAGTATATTCTAAAGGACAAAGCGGTACTGAGTAAAGAATAGGATTCCTTGTGCGAAGAATAAAGGATTGATTATAAAAAAAGAGGTAATAAGATAAATTGAGGAGGAAAGAATGTAAAGGAATAAGTACGGGTATAGAAAGAAAAAGAAATATACGCAATACGCGCTTAACAAGTAGTCGTATTATGACTAAAGGAAGATGCATCCCCTACGAATATCCTATACGAGTTAGAACGAGTAAAGTATATGAAGTAATGAGTTGAAAAGAAAAAGGTGGCCATGAGTTATGAGTTTACTGTACGACGGTAAAGCGATGGAGCAAAGCTATCATCAACTACAAATACAATATGATTGGTTTTGAATTCGATGTTGAGTGCGACACAAGATGTAAAAGAGTATGAGGCATAAGGGGTATTAGTTGCGCATGAGACTTAGGCCTTGGAAAAAAAAGATGACGTTACAAGTGAATTTTGCGCACCGAAGGAGAGAGCAAGTGACATTGCATGGATGGTATGGATAACTAGGCATACTACTATGGTGAGCATCCCTATGGGACAAAAGTTGTTAATTGGAGCGAATTCAGACATTGACTCATAATTACCAGATGAGCTAAGTAAAATACATCCTTGTTTGGATTGCTATGTCGGTTGTATTACTTGATTACAAAACTGCAAGATGAGTATGTTAAGACTTCACACATAAATTATCGTAGCTACAAATTATGGGAAACGACATGAATAAGATGTAGTACAGTAAGGGGTATATGAATTCAAGATTTGAAAGTGAGGCAGCGGATTTGAGAATGGTACAAGTAAAACCCTTAAAGGGGGGAAGCGAGTAAAGAGACTACAAGTGTAGAGATTGGAACAATGGACCCTAAGATGTGACAGATATAGACTCTAAAACAAAAAGTGGGAGTTATGCAGAAAAGTTTAATAACTAGTAAATAAACGAACATGAATTGAGCAAGCATCTGAGACTGTACGTGAAATCATTCATGGAGACCTTGAGCCACGTGACATTGAGGGCGAATAACTCAAGGGGTATTGTAAAGGATGGCGATGTTATACTAGAATAGAGGCAAAGGCACTAACGGTAAAGTCGTAATTAATGATATTGCGATTTATAAGCGATAATTAAGAAAGGGACCTAAGGCTTTCTATAGTAGGACATAAGATATGATAATCAAGGGAAGAATAAAGGAAGGAAGAGAGCATGACGAGACAAGTTACTACATATAGACAAAAGAGTTTAAGTATATGTAATCACCGAGCCTAGCCATGGTCGGGCATGCAAAACACCGAACCTTCGTGGTCGGGCATGCTATGTAAGTGATAAGTATATGAATATGACTATGGATACGATATGTAAATGAGTACGAATATGAATACGGATACAGATATGGATACATGTATATGTATAAATGTGTATGTACACAAATCACGCGAGAACGATTGTGTAACTTGCAAGTGCTTATGCCTCGCCAATGAAACCAAGTGGATACTTAAAAAGATGAGTAAGAGGTAAGCAAGAATAGTGTGGTCATGATACTCCGGGTCAGTTGAAGGAAAATATATGGCGAAATTTTCGTAGAATCTCGGATAGTTTAACATTCGAGGACGAATGTTCCCAAGGGGGGAAGAATGTTACACCTCGAAAAAAATTTCATTCATGCACAGTGAATAGACTGACGAAGGGTACGACATATGCGATGTTTGATAAGTAAGAAATAACATTTGATGATTCTAAATGAGATTTCAAAGACATTCGAAGTAAGAGAAGAAAGTTTGCCAAGAAAGACAAGGTATACATTATGTATTGAGAAGGATTTATGAGTAACGAATTAATGATATTTTGGAGAAGAGATATAACGTCCCTTAGATAGTTAATGAGGTGTTAAACAAGTGTCAAGTAGGCTCCATAAATATTGAGAAATAACATTTGATGATTCTAAATGATATTTCAAAGACATTCGAAGTAAGAGAAGAAAGTTTGCCAAGAAAGACAAGGTATACGTTATGTATTGAGAAGGATTTACGAGTAACGAATTAATGATATTTTGGAGAAGAGATATAATGTCGCTTAGATTGTTAATGAGGTGTTAAACAAGTGTCAAGAAGGCTCCATAAGGATTGGAGATCAAACGAGTCAACGAGAAAGAGTTCGGAAAAAGCTGGGCATTATACGGCCAAACATACTGGCCGTATAAAACATACGGGCCGTATGTTCAGCCGTATAATCAGCCCAGATTAGGATCCCTCACTGGACCAAACATACAGCCAGACATACGGCCCATATAAAAGATACGGACCGTATATTGGTCTGTATATCCTTGACGGGTCAGATTTTGTGTATTAATAAGGGATCCAAGTTCATTTCATTTCATTTCCCTTTTCACTCCCCTTCTCTCTAGAACTCTCTAGAACATTCCACCCACAAGAAACCAAGAGAAATCTATGATCAACTACATCAAACCCACAAAATCAAGTGTATGAAACCTAATAAAAGTTCATCTACACCAAGAAATCTCAAGGGAAGTGAGCTAGGGTTTTGGTGCAAGAAGAGAAGTTCCACTCAAGGCTTATTCTCCCATCATCTAAGGTGAGTTTTATGATCATTACATGTTGTTTAAGGTATTGGAAGTCTAAGACACTTGAATGGTAGAAAGATATAGAAAATGGGTCATGAATGTGTGAATAATGTCATTGTTGAGTAGTAGTTTGGGGTGAATTACGAATATCGGTATGTTGTGAACGACATTTAGAACATGAGATAAGTATTATATGTGAGAAAATGCAATAATGAACTATGACCATGATTATGGTGAAATGTGGGTAATGCAGATGAATGATGATTGTTGTTTGCGATATTGTGAATGTTGTTATGATTATTTGGGAGTTGTTATAGAATATGGGGAAAGTAGTATAAACAAAGGAAATGCTGCCCAATTTTCTTTAGCTTGAGTAAGCACGTTAAGTAATCGATTATCTAATGTTAATGCGAATTCTCGTGAAGGTAGAAACGTGGGCATTGAAGGAGAACAAGCAAGCGATAGATTAGTTAAACGTAAAAGGTATGTGAGGATAGTACTTTCTTTCTATGACATGAATCCGATGGCATGATTTTTACTTCTTCTCCATGAATCCTCTATATCCCGGAAAGCTAAGAGTCTATGTTCATGAATAGCCACATGAGATAAGAGATATATTACGAGCCCAATAATGATGATGATGAGTTTAAGTCTATAGATTCTAGAGTTCATGATATGATGTTGTTTATGGTATACACTCACCTTATATACTATTTCCTTCAAGATGAGGCAGAATATTTATAAATGTTCCATAATGGAATTGGGGGTTCACGACCTTATGTCACCTCGATAAAGTATAACTATCTTTGAGTTATTATGCATACATTATGATGAGTATATGTTGATGATATTACACCGCGCCTATATGGCCGGGCAGCACCGCTAAGGCGGGCGGCTTATAGATGATTACATCGTGTCTATATGGCACGGGCAGCACCACTAGTGGGCGGCGTGAGATGGTACCCCGGACGCGGGAGGCCTGGACGCAGGATAATGATTATCACACCGTACAAATATGGACGGGCTGCTTATACATTTATGCATACATGATATGACGATGATTATGAAGTAAGCCAGCATGCATTATTTCTTTTATAATTGACAGTCAGTTACAGTTGCTCCTTATTTGATGCTTCCTTTATCTCATTAATGTATTATTATTACTTACGCCTCTCATACTCAGTACAATGTTCGCACTGACGTCCGTTTTCTTTGGACGCTGTGTTCATGCCCATAGGTAGACAGGGAGGTGATCTTGATCCAGAGTCGTAGGAGCTATTAGCTGACTTGAGAGCACTCCATTGTTCCGGAGGTTCCGTGATTATTCTTTTGTGTATATTTTGGGCACGACGGGGTCCTGTCCCGTCCCTATGTCTATCACTCTAGTAGAGGCTCGTAGATACGCATGTATGGGTTATATGGTCTCACGATGTTACTATTGTATATATATATATATATATATATATATATATATATATATTATTTTGATAGCCGAAGGGCTTATGTGCATAAAAGGAATTATGTTTCTAAATGAAAAATAATCTTTCTAAGATTTGAGTATGAAATTGATAAAAGAACGCTTAATGAGTATGACGAGTAATAGAATGAGTGGTGCTCGGTGGTTAGCCCCGGGTACCCGTCACGGCTCCTAGTCAGGTCGTGACACAATTGGTGACCTACACCTTCACCCATAAAGAGCTTCAAATGGTGACATCCCAATACTAGCGTAATAATTGTTCTTATAAGAAAACTCAATGAGAGGCAAGTGATCATCCCAATTACCTTTGAAATCCAAGAAGCATGCTCTCAATATGTCCTACAGAGTCTGAATAGTACGCTCTTCCTGGCCATCTATCTGCGGATGAAAAGTTGTGCTGAGGTTCACCTTGGTACCCAATCCTTTCTAAAAGGATTTCCAAAAGTTCGCCGTGAACTGAGCACCGCGATCTGAAATAATAGACAATGGGGTCCCATGCCATCTGACAATTTCATTAACATATAACTTGGCGTAATCCTCTGCTGAATCTGTGGTCTTGATTGGCAAAATTTGCGCCGACTTAGTAAGCCGGTCAACGATCACCCAAATAGAGTCATGTCTCTTAGCTGAAGGAGGTAGACCTGATTAAAGTTCACATTGATCATTTCCTATTTCCAGACAGGAATATCAATAGTCTGAGCTAAGCCACCAGGCCTCTAGTGTTTGGCTTTCACTTGCTGACAATTCGGACACTTAGCTACAAAATCTTCTACATTCTTTTTCATGTCATTCCACCAATAAATCTCCTTAAGATCATGGTACATCTTAGTGGAACCTGGGTGAATGGAATACCTGGAGTTGTGAGCTTCTAACATGATTCGCTCTCTGAGCCAATCTACATCTGGAACACATAATCTACCTCGGTACCTCAAGGTACCATCATCTCCCCCTTGTTCAAAAGCCATCGTCTTATGCTTGTGAATCCTCTCCTTCAACTGCAACAAATAGGGATCACTAAACTGTTTCTCCTTTACTTTAACGACTAAAGAGGAAAGAGTTCTATTCTGAACAACCACGTCGCCATTCTCGGAGTCTGACAATGAATCCTCTTCTTTGGCATCTCTAATGAAAATGGATTCGTTTGGAGGATTTTCAATTCTTGATTCCTCCTTTTCATGATTGGCCTCCAACATGGGCATTCTCTCCTCATATTGAGCATTTGAGAATTCTTCTTGATTTTGTTCAAATGCCCATGGAAGATTTTTGTATTCATTCATCAAGCCATTTTGGAGACTAGTTTCCAAGTACTCCTTCAAGGCTTTTTGCTTTTCATTTCCTCCTTCAAGTAGGCATTCCATCATGAGCTTGAACTCTCCATTTTGTCCATTTTCAACTTCTTCCACTTCCATTTCCCTATCATTGTCACAACAAAAAGTAAAATCGTCACAGTGGGGGTTCGGGGAAGGGAAGGATACATAAGCACAATTAGCCCAATGGCCATTTTGACCACCACATCTATCACATATGCTCCACTCATGGATTCGAGATTGTGCGCACAATCCTCCCCCAGGAGACTTTAAACAATTTTTCCAAGAGTGGGGTCCTCCATAATAGGGACAAGGGTCATCAAAGTATGAACAACTTCCATCCGACCCATTTTCATGGAATGATGCCATATATTTTTTTTAATAATTTTTTTTTATATAAAAATAAAATCAAGCAAAGAAAACAACTACACTAATATTTACGAATTTGGACCAAAGCAAGCAAGCTTAAATCCCAAACTAACTCAAATACGCCAAATTGTTCCCCGGCAACGGCGCCATTTTTGATAACGTCCAAAATACACTCCTCAAAGAGAAAGTGTACACGGTCGTATGCAATATATTTACCCAACTATGAGTCGGGGTCGATCCCACAGGGAACAATATGCTAAGCGATTAAGAAAGTAAGGAACTTTCACCAACTAAGCTAAAGCCAAACGATAAATGATATTTAGGTTTTTTGGAGAAAATTATGACTAATGCGGAAATGTAAACTAACCTAGAAAGCGAGTAAAATGATCAATGACCACAAGTTTGGATAATAGGAGATTACACTCAAGTAACGATCCAATGTATTTCACGATTTTACAACTAAGAGCGGGTTTATGTTAATAGATAATGATTTCTAAAATCTCATTGAAAGTCTTCCAACCAAATCAATGAATTTCACTCTAAGCTTTTCCAAGCCTTAGAGTGTGATATTAGGCACAATCAATTTAACCTTAAGTAACTATCCTCTTCCGAGCTCAAGTTATTAGATGAGTTTAATGACCCAAATTCTTGTTAACTAATCTTTCCCAACCTAGATTTCCTCTTCCAAGCTCAATCTAAGTAAATGGGTGAGTCCTAGGGTTAGCTACTCCCTTTGGAAACATTCAAGAACGAGATTAATTAAATCAACAAAGACCCACTTCAATAGCAATAAAAATCATTCAATACATAAGCAAAACAAGAGTTTCAATCCAAACTTTAATCAAGAATACTTTCATAAACGAGATTCAAGTTATGGAATAGAAAGCTACACACTTAGATATACAATACAAAGCAAGGAATTGAAGAAATGAATTAAAGGTTTAAGAAATACTCAACCAAATCTTCAAATCTTTAACCCCAAAGTGTGGTGTAAAAACTAGTCTCCAAACTTGATGAAAAACTGCCAAAGATAAATATTACAAACCCTAAAAGAGTATTTATATCATTCCAAAAAAACGGGAACAAAATCTGGACCAAAATACCCTCTTGCACAACATGCTGCACCACATGCTATTCGCATGTTCAACATGCTAATCGCATGTGGTGCCAAAACCGTAGCATGTGGTGACAATTTTCTCTGTCACCACATGCTGCACCATATGCTGCTCGCATGTTGCACATGTTGCGCCATATGCTATACTCTGCGTGTAGCATATGGTGCCAGAAAGTATGAATTTGTTCTATTTTTGCTCTATTTTGCTCCGTTTTGCTCTCCGGGCATCTTTTCCTACAAAACAACATAAAAACACAAAAAGTAACAACAAAAGTGCTTTAGGAGTCACAAAACCTTAAGGAATTAGCGTCGAATATCGCGTAATTTCACGACTCATCAGAGTCCAAAAGTCGAACTCCAAGACTAGCCAAACGGTGAACTTCCTTGGTCATAACCCTCTTATCTGCATTAACGTGGGCTAAACTCCCCATGGAACGCCGACTAAGAGCATCGGCTACAACATTCGCTTTCCCCGGATGATAGAGAATATCCACATCATAATCCTTAAGCAATTCGAGTCATTTCCTCTGCCTAAGATTCAGCTCTTTTTTCTTGAAGATATACTGCAGACTTTTATGATCTGTGAAAATATCAACATGCACTCCATACAAATAATGACGCCATATCTTAAGTGCAAAAACTACAGCTACCAACTCTAAGTCATGAGTCGGATAGTTATTTTCATGAGTCTTAAGCTGATGAGATGCATAAGCGACAACCCTACCATGCTGCATTAAAACACATCCGAGACCAACTCCCGAAGCATCACAATAAACCATGAATCCTTCGGTTCCTTCTGGTAGCGTCAAAACTGAAGCAGAAGCCAGTCTCTTCTTCAACTCCTCAAAGTTTCGCTCGCAAGCATCTGACCATTGAAACTTAACCTTTTTCTGAGTCAACTTAGTCAACGGAGCAGAAATAGAGGAAAATCCATCTACTAAACGTCTATAATAGCCTGCCAGTCCCAAGAAACTTGTTATATCAGAAACTGAGTTGGGTCTGGGCCAACTCCTTACGGCATCAATCTTCTGAGAATCAACTTTAACACTTTCACCTGAGATCACATGGCCTAAGAACGCCGCTGACTTAAGCCAAAACTCACACTTTGAGAATTTTGCAAAAAGTTCGCGATCTTTAAGAGTCTGCAACACTATTCTGAGATGTTCTGCATGATCAGCCTCATTACGGGAATACACCAAAATATCATCAATGAAGACAATGACGAATAAGTAGAGATAAGGCTTGAAGACCCTGTTCATAAGATCCATGAAAGCAACTGGCGCATTTGTCAACCCAAATGACATAACAAGAAATTCAAAATGGCCATAACGGATTCTGAAAGCGGTCTTCAGAATATCAACTTCCTTAACCTTTAACTGATGATAGCCGGATCTGAGGTCAATCTTGGAATAACATTGGGTGCCCTAAAGTTGGTCAAATAAGCCATCTATTCTAGGAAGAGGGTACCTGTTCTTAATGGTGACCTTGTTCAACTGACGGTAGTCTATACACATACGTAAGGAACCATCCTTCTTTCGAACAAATAAGACTGGCGTACTCCAAGGCGAAACACTGGGCCTAATAAATCCCTTGTCAAGAAGATCTTTCAACTAGGCTTTTAACTCTTTTAACTCTGCTGGAGCCATTCTGTATGGCGGAATAGATATCGGCTGAGTATCAGGAAGTAGATCAATTCCAAATTCAATCTCCCTATCAGGAGGGACTCCTGGAAGATCTTCGGGAAAGACCTTTGGAAATTCATTTACAACTGGGACGGATTAAATCCTTGACTCGAACTAGGTGGTAGATATAACCTTTGGAAATTATTTTTCTGGCTTTTAGGTAAGAAATAAATCTACCCCTGGGTACTACTGAATTACTCGCCCATTCTATGATTGGCTCATTAGGAAACTCGAATCTTACAACTTTAGTTCTACAACATACTATGGCATAACATGAAGCTAACCAGTCCATACCTATGATCACATCAAAGTCTACCATTTCTAATTCCGCTAAGTCAGCTATGGTTCTGCGGCGATAGACTAAAACTGGGCAACCCCTATAAATACGTCTAGCTATGACTGATTCCCCAACTGGGGTGGACACCTCAAAGGGTTCATGCAATTTTTCTGGTTCAATACCAAACTTTTTAGCAACAAAAGGGGTTACATAAGATAAGGTGGATCCTGGGTCAATAAGGGCATATACTTCAAAAGTGAAACTGTGACTGTACCTGTGATAAAATCTTCTCTAGCCTCTGTATCCTGACGACCTGTCAATGCATACAAGCAGTTCTGACCACCGCCTGTATTACCGGACCTTGCCATTCTATGCCCCTGCTGGGCCTGATTATGACGAGGAGCTGTCGAATTTGTGGACTGCGTCACATTACCTCCGGTACCCTGTCTAGCTGATGGACAGTCCTTCTAAAAATGGCCCTTCTGACCACATCTAAATCATGCATCAGTACCCATACGACATTCACCTGAGTGTCTCTTATTACACCTGCCGCATATCGGATGGGTATAAGTTGACTGACCCTTGCTAGCCTGAGAGTAAGAGGTTGATGGCCTGAAATTTTACTTCTTATCATTACGGAACTTGGGGACTGGGTCACTTGCTGTGGATGGAGCAGGTCCTGCTGACATGTTCTTAAAGAACTTTCTATTTCCATTACCACTGAACTGTCCGGTAGACTTGACGCTCTTGTTGAACTCCTTGTCTTTCTCTTTCTGCAAGGCTTCATCCTCCTTCAGCCTTGTCTCGTTCCCTTGTATGAAATCAACCATCTTGGAGATAGTCATCCCCCTATTCTGTGCAGCAATATTGGCCCCATTATACAAATGGGAATCAAGACCTGCAACGAACCTTCTCACCCTTGCTCTCATATCCGTTACCATATGTGGAGCATGCTTAGCCAGATTAACAAATTCCAAATAGTAATCCTGAACTGACCTGCCATTCTGCTTAAGCTTCAGGAATTGTTCAGTCTTAGCCTCTCTGACTTCTATTGGCATGAAGTGGTCCAAGAATGCGTTTGTAAATTCATCCCATGTAGCATTAGGTACATTCTCACCTCGGGATAATTCCGAAGATTCATACCAAGTGTTAGCAATTCTCTGCAGCTGATAAGCTCTAGAAGTAGCTGCTTCTGTAACTGACAAAATCCTGATTTTTTTTTTTAAAACATCAATGTAGTCTTGAGGGTCTTCATCTTTCTTTGTCCCCGTTAAGACTAGGGATTCATTCTGAGAAAATCCTTAGTCTTAGAAGACTCTCCATTATTTCCTGAACTTAACTCAGATTCCTGACGTTGAGCCTAAGCTGCTACCAGTTGTATGAACATGCTGATAGCACTTCTAACATCCCCATCTGAATCACTAGGAGGTGTAACTGTAGGAGCGGTTGGGGCTGCTGTCTGAGTTGGAACGGTCTCTTCGCGAGTTGCCTCTGCAGTAGCCCCCTGGCTGGTAGTTGTGGCTTTTCTGGTGTATTTCCTTTTTTGCAGGCATTTTCTGAAATACGAAATTCGCACGAGTTAGAAGGATTCCTGAAGTACTGCTCTAACTGCACGATCTAGAGTATGAAAGAAGTGAGACAATCCTGCATGTCTTGGTGGTCAACTATTTGTATGTATGGGGCCTTCAAACATATAAAAGTGACCCCACTGGACATGGTTTCATAGACTCCCTAAGACACTTAAACCTAGGGCTCTGATACCAAGCTTTGTCACGCCCCGAACCATGGCCTGGGCGAAAATACGACACTCGGTACCATACTGCATGTGACCGAGCGAACCACATGGCTTGCTGAATCATCATGAGGCATACATGAGCGGAAATATAGCATGAACGTGATGAGCTTTTATAAAACATGAGATGTCATAATAATTTAATGAAATACTTGTTAAAATCATAAATGCGGAAATAACATGAGTTGAGCCAAAGATGGCTAAATACCTTGCATGTCTAACATAACTAAACTAACTAGTTTATGAAACCTCTAGTCGTAAGTCTTGACTGGAAAACGTACTTGCTGGGACAAGGTCCCCCAGCATACCTTTAAATGCATAACTAGTAAAATAAAGATAACTGACTAAAACCCCGAATGAGATAGGGCTCTACAATGAGCTGATACGAGCAAATCCTACTGAGCAGATGTGGCGTCCTTTAAATCCATACCTGCATCGTGAAATGCAGGCCCCCGGGCAATAAAAGAGGACGTCAACACATTGAATGTACTGGTATGTAAAGCAACTGAATGAAATAACATGGGACATGGAAATAACATAATAGAGACTGAACTGAAACATGAGTACATATACATACATAACATGCATAAAGTATCGTGAGTAGGGAGAGCAAGAAATATAATTGCCAACATGGTCTGGTACTTGCGTCCTACCAGCAGAACACTTATACCTTGCCAGGGACATGAGATTTAATAATATTATGAAAGAATCAAGTCATTATGAGTGATCGTCCTAAACATGGATGGAACAATCCTCATCCTACGGTGGCTACGTAGTTTCGGGCTGTTTGAAGCCTTCTCGGTAATTAATACAACTCCCAAAAACATGAACATGTAAAATAAGTGGCATTTTCTGTCCATGATTTTCATGAATATAACTTGCTCGTACATGGATATCATGAATTATAGCTTGCTTGCATGAACTTGTAAAACATAGTATTTTCTTGAAAAATATCATAGCATATCATAACTTGCATGTAAGAACCCATGGAATGAGATATATGGGTATTCATGGATTACGGACTGATTCTCAATTATCATATGGAGTTATTAAGAACACAATGATAGAATAATAACAATTCATACATAATATAATCATGGACATGAACCTAGGGTTGTTATGAGCATGATATAGAAACCCTAGTTTTCGTAAAGATTCATACTTTATGGATTAAGAGGCGTGGGGAATAACAATGATGTTCCCACACGTAGATAGTAACTCCACATACCTGGTAATGCTCCAAAACTTGAATTAAATACTTGAACTTTGAAGAAGATTTTCAAAATCTTGAATCTTGAACCTTGAGATGGGTTTTCTTAAACATCCTAGGTTAGGAATGATGATTTCTTATTTTATTACAAGGATATGTATTAGAATTGACTTGAAATAATTAGAGTAGGCTTACCTTGGTGTTTTTGATGATGAGAGAGGGTAGGAGGTCGTTCTAGGGCTTGAAGGAATGAAAAATAATGATTTAGACTAATATGGATGAATATATATTGTTCTGAAAAATTAAATTTTACGCCCAGCAAAATACTAGCTGTATTTTGAAAGACGGGCCATATTTTGAAATACGGTCCGTATTCTGTGTGGACTGCACTGCAGCTCTTCAGTAAAATAGTCATAACTCTTTGCACAGATGTCTGTTTGACCCCCATAATATACCGTTGGAAAGGTATTTCAAAGCTCTACAACTTTCATTAGAGAGGTTTTCCCAAATTACAAATACGTTTTGAAATACGGGTCGTAATACGATCCGTATTTAACAATGTAACCTCCAAATGCCAAATTCCAAAATGCTCAGAAATCTTTGGTACCAGTTGATGTTCGGCCTAAAATCGCATATATTTATTTATTGTTGCCTCACATTTTAGTAATTTTAATTGTCTTTTGAGTATTAGTTATTATGATTTGTGTTTAATATTATATTTTTACTGTGTAGGAATTAACGGTGTGAAGATGAAAATTTTGGAGCAAAACATTGAACAAAAAGGCGTGAAGTTAAAACAGAAAAGGGAATGAAAATAAATTGTGATAGTTATCATGATGTGTTATTGCTAATGAAGAAAGTAGGCATTTTATCACTCTATCTACGTGGCATCACAATTGAGATTAATTTCATGCGAGTTTGCATTGTGTCGCTGATTGTTGTAATTGGATTTTGATAGCATAATGGATTTCTTATACACATTGATCTACGTAGAATTGGAGAAGGATTCCTTATACACTGTATTTAAGACAAATAATGAAGTGTCCACGTGAAGGGATTAGAAGAAGCAAAAGAACGGACGTAGCAGTGCACTTGCACCGCGAAGCTGCCGCAAGTCATTAACGTCCCAGTCCCAGTTGGAATTGGTTTTTAAAAGCCCAGACCTTTTAATACTCTATAAATACATATTCTGCACGGTTTCTACATAACTTTGGGGATAGCTTGAAACCCTTAGTTCAGAACTTTAGATCTATAGAGAGCTTGGAGCTGACGTGGAGGTCGTAGTTACAGGATTTTACCTTCTCTTCTCTGTAAATACTTATTTTTACGTTTTTATTCGGATGATTTGTTATTTTTCCTCCATGTCTATGTGGAGCTAAACTTTTTAGTTCTGGGATTTTAACCATAGCATGAAAGTTGACGTTTGATTATCGTTTATATCTATTGATTTTCATCTTTGGGTTATTTATTTATTCTTGATCTTAATTGTTTGATGATTTGACGAAATAGTTGAGCACTATTTGTGGCGTGTGAATTGAACTTGGGAAAGGGAATTTGCATGCGTAATAAGAATAAATAGAGCTTATTCGATTAATCGTTTCGCTAATGAGGATAGGAATATACCCTTTAGCCTTGCTTAGTTGAATACGGAGTAGTAAATGCGTTCTTGTTACCTCTAACGACATAGGAATATAGGTGGTTATAGTAGCATCTACAGGCTTGTAAGTAGTTCAAGAGAATATCATAAAGTTACAATTAACCTGTCAACTAGTAACCCATAGGTAGAACGATTTGAAAACTCAACTGGATTGTTAGTGGTTATAGCCCTAGATCCATCTCTTCTCCGATAAAAATTTACTCTTTCTTAGTTGAAGTTCATTATTTGTTTTCTTTTATTTTTAATTAGTTTACAAATATAATTTGGATTTTATTTCTTGTTTAGATAATTAGCATTAGTTTAATTTAATAAATAGTTAATCATAAGTCTCTGTTGGATCGATATCTGAACTTAAAAATTATATATTACTTGTACGACCGCGTATACTTGCGTGTGCGTTAGGGAGCAACAAGTTTTTGGAGCCGTTGCCGAGGACTTAGAAATTAACTGTTTTTCTAGATTAGACTTTTCTTTTTGTCTATTCAAGTTTTTTTTTTATTATTATTATTTTTTTTATTTTTAATTTAATATTTTGGTTAGCTTTCTTGACATGGAATCTTGGAATAAAAATTGGTCTAATAGTGGTTGTTCCTATTTTGGTGACCCTTGTCTGATTTATGGAGTACCTCACTTGTGGCAACACTGTCAAAATATTTCCGGGACTGGGTTGTGTGCACCTTCCCAATCTTTTGAGTGGAATGTTTGTAATATATGTGGTGGTCAAGACGGTCATAGCAATTGTTGTCCTAACTCTTATTCCCCATCCCCGAGCCCCTATTATGATTCTCCTGTTGTTTGTGATGCTAACAGGAGTAACGAAGTGGAGGATGCGGGATGTCTTGCTCGGGTTAGCGATATGTTGAAAAAAATAGGGGAGCAAATAATGGAGCACGATGCATTAATGAGAGAGCAGAACACAGAGATGTGGAAAGCCATAGAAAGGATTCGTGCCAAACTCACAGAGATGCAGGCCGAGGCTGAAACTTGTAATGATCTGCAAGTTACAGACTTAACCAATCCCCAAGACGAACCTCAAACAGAAGAACAGAGCGAGTTCCTGCAAGGAGATAACTTTGAAGAAGTGGAGATAGTGAGCCAATCTTGGCTTACGGAACAAGCTCAACAAATGAAATTTCATGGGTTTCTCCGTGATGGTCTTACAAACATGGCTACACAACTAATAGAAGAAAGAACAAAGCTCGGACAAGAGATATACCAATTTGGCTCAGATATTCATGACCTGCAGGCTCAACTAAATAAAAAGGTTGAGGCGTCTGATGCCCAACTACCTATTATCGTGGATAGTGTCCAGCATGTGGAGCAGATAAAGGAATTCCAACCATTCGATCAGATCTTTGTTGATGATGCCAATGTTGAGGAAGTGTACAAAAGTGAGGATGTCAAAAATAATGCAGTTTTAGAGTTGGGGCGTGTTGGTCCTCATTCTAAACATTTTACTACATCATTTTTAGTTGGCGACATGGAAATCGAGCCCTCCACGCCGATGAAGAATTGTATAGATGAGGAACAAGAGCCTTAAATCCTGAAATTTCCCACACTGAAAAGATAAAATGACATTCCTCACTTAAGAGCCTAGAAGTGCAAGATGCTATACCTATTACTTGGTTCCTTTATTTTCACACCACCGCCCCAGAAGCATGATAGAAAATTTGATGCAAAATTGGGGGTACAATTCATAAGTTCGAGGTGGAGGAAAAAGTTGATTCACGTCGTGCCACGACGTTAACTAAGGCGCTTATTGGGAGGCAACCCAATGCGTAATAGTTTTAGATTTTTGTTTTTATAGTGTCACGTTTTATTTTGTTTTTGATTTGCAGATTAGGGGAAGTCTGAGTACCTGAAGTTGAAAGCTAAGGAGCATGTTTAGGGTTAAGTGTGGGGTCGTCCCGACCCTTAATATTGAGGATTATGCTGCTAGCTAGGCCCTAGAGAGTCTCAGGGAGTATTTCTCACCCTTGTTTTAATTTTTCTCTACTATACATGCATCGAGGACAATGCATATTTTAAGTGTGGGGTGGGTACTTCCGATTTTTGAGGTCAAGGATGATTATGCCATAGGATTTTTTTTCTTAGCCTTATATATTTATTTTAAAAAAAAACCAAGAAAAATTCAAAAAAGATTTTATTTTGTTCTTTTATTTTTCTTTTATAGTTTTTTTTTCTCATTAGTGGCATAAATCACCCTAGGGTTTTCTTATGGCCTCGGTTCTTTTCCGAGGGGGACTTTTGAACCAAGTAATTTTATTTTATTTTAGCATTAATTTTTTTTAGGAGTAGTATAAGAGGGAGAAGAAAGACCTTGTGACTTGTTTGATACTAGCACATTTGGGCCTGAGCTTGAGTAGTACTTTCCTGTGAGTGTTAATATACACGTAGACTTTCTGACACCTACATTCATGGTTGTGATTCTCTGTGTAGCTTTTTTCTTATTTTGTAGTTCATCATGATCCTATCTGTCTTAGAATAGAATTGATCCATCTTGATTGATACTTGTGCCATGTGTAGTGAGGATTTTCTACATTTATTCCATGTTTTGCATCATAGACTAGAACTTGCCCTGCATGTTATTGAAGCGAAATAAAAGTGTTGTTCTATTTAGAAGATGATAATAGGCTTTCTTTGATATGTCTTGTAAATTTTAGCCTTTTCAGAAATTGTATCACTAGTTATCCCTTTGAGCATGTAGCCTTTCGTTTGGTAGCCGTATTTTTTCCTTGATCCTTTTGTTGAATCCCTGGTTTTTGCACCCTGCTTCCTTGAGCACTGTAGCATAAACTGTGATTTAATTGTTAAATCTGAAGAAAAGGGATGGTCAAGTGAAAAAATGGCGACCAATGATAAGCTGCAAAGTGATGAAAATACCCTCTTAGAGAGAATGTGGTATAAAAGAAAGAAGAAAAAAAAATGAAAAATTTCTTGAGAAAAAAAAAAAACATTTGAGTCGTTCTTGATATGATGAGAATTACTAGTGAAAATAATTGATGAAGAGAGGGCTGAAAAATAAAGTGAAGAGGTGAAAATAATGGGTGATGAAGTCTAAAAGTGCAAAGTGCTTAGAGAAGTGTAAGTCACTATTCTATAGTTCACCTAACCATCCCCTAGCCAACATTACAACTCGTTAAAGTCATATTTGATTCTATTTGAGCACACTTAATTAGTAGAGATGTACATAATGGGCAAGCCTATGGTTCTTGGTGCATACATGTGAATTTCTTTGTGAGTGCGAGAGTTGTGCTTTGATGCTAAGTTCTTAATACATTTGATTCTTTGATTTGAGTGTGCGGACTAATTCTTCTTGTGAGGGCACTTGTTGTCATGATATATAGGTGATGTTATTAGCTTCTTTGACAGAATAGATGAGTGAGCTTAAATTTGATAAGTTAGAGTCCATCTCTCAGGTTAGGAGGTTAGACGTTTGTTGTTTGTTTGTTGATTTGTATATCTTGCATGATGATTATGGAGTGTATGTTTGATGACTTGAGTTGCTATAGGGCCTAATTGTTGGTATCAATCAAAGTGGTGGTGTTCCTAAGCTTGATTTATTGAGGGTGGTCTTAATGTTTACTCGAGGACGAGCAAGAGTATAAGTGAGGGGTGGTGATGTTCGGCCTAAAATCGCATATATTTATTCATTGTTGCCTCACATTTTAGCACTTTTTTTTAGTATTAGTTATTATGATTTGTGCTTAATATTATATTTTTATTGTGTAGGAATAAACGGTGTGAAGATGAAAATTTTGGAGCAAACATTGAACAAAAAGGCGTGAAGTTAAAACAGAAAAGGGAATAAAAATAAATTGTGATAGTTTTTCCTACAAAATGGGTTGGCTTCCTAGCCAAGTTACTCAACTCGGAAAAACTTTCACACTACTACAAACATACTATCAAAGCTTCGGAAAACTATTGTACTTGTAGCAAGCTAACTTGCTCAATATTTCCTAACCCTATATTAACTTAGGATCAGCCTTTCCATGCCTTTCAAAGAGAAGAACAAGAGAATGCTTTCTAAATAGGAGGCTAGGTAATAGTTATAAGGCATCAAACAATCTCCCTGTAAATTTTCCAATATCAATAAAATGAATGCTTTCTAAATTTCTCTTGTTCTTCTCTTTGAAAGGCATGAAAAGGATGATCCTAAGTTAGTATAGGGTTAGGAAATAGTGAGCAAGTTAGCTTGCTACAAGTACAATAGTTTTCCGAAGCTTTGACAGTATGTCTGTAGTAGTGTGAAAGTTTTTTCGAGTTGAGTAGCTTGGCTAGGAAGCCAGCCCATTTTGTAGGGAAAAATTTAATATCTATGATCTTTCAAACTATCCAACTAACTTGACAAGCCATCCTTTGGGTTGTTGAAGTCAGGTTTGTGGCAAGCCGTCCTTCAGGATGTTGAAGCCCAGTCCTACTATGTAAGAAACCTATTGTGCTTGCAGTCTGGCCATCTTGCTTGCTGTTTCCCCGCCCTCTATTACACCTATGGTAGAAGAAAGTAGGCATTTTATCACTCTATCTACGTGGCATCACAATTGGGATTAATTTCATGAGAGTTTGCATTGTGCAGCTGATTGTTGTAATTGGAGTTTGATAGTATAATGGATTTCTTATACACATTGATCTACGTAGAATTGGAGAAGGATTCCTTATACACTGTATTTAAGACAAATAATGAAGTGTCCACGTGAAAGGATTAGAAGAAGCAAAAGAACGGTCGTAGCAGTGCACTTGCACCGCGAAGCTGCCGCAAGTACAATAGTTTTCCGAAGCTTTGACAGTATGTTTGTTGTAGTGTGAAAGTTTTTCCGAGTTAAGTAGCTTGGCTAGGAAGCCAGCCCATTTTGTAGGAAAAACTTTCATATCTATGATCTTTCAAACTGTCAAAGCTTCGGAACACTATTTTACTTGTAGCAAGCTAACTTGCTCAATATTTCCTAACCCTATACTAACTTAGAATCAACCTTTCCATGCCTTTCAAAGAGAAGAACAAGAGAAATTTAGAAAGCATTCATTTTATTGATATTGGAAAATTTACAGGGAGATTGTTTGATGTCTTCTAACTATTACCTAGCCTCCTATTTATAGGAGTTAGAGGCTACTACAAGACATATCTTACTTTGCACACGGGCCCCACTAGACATGTGAAGGGCCTAATGTGTAGTAGCATTAAAAACCCAACAAAACAACCTTTTCTTTCCAGATGTACCAACCCACCTATAACCAAGTACACCAAGATGCCCCTGGAACATTCTCTTACCATCTCCCAAGTATCATGAGTGAACATGACTGGATAAAGCAGTACGACAATCAAGGTCACGATGTATGGTGGTTCAAATGTCCTTTCACGGGACACTGCCCATGGGATGTCCAATGTGACTGTCAAGAATGTCTTGACGATGAAATTGAATGGGATGAACATCATACAAGAAATGCCAAATCAAAGAAAAAAGGGAGAAACTCTGAAAGAGAGTTCCGAACAAGGTATGAAGAAGGAGATTTATCTATCGATTCACTGAGCCGCCCAGGAATATATGAATTCCTTGTTTCGTACAAACCTCAAAACTGGCCACCACACCCTAACAAAAATTTATATCACGAACCTTCAAACCCAAATAACCCAAAGCCAGAATTGCTCATGATGAACCCCTCAAGCTCCAGTCACACCCCTGAATTTCCTTTGCAACAACCTTTTGAAAAGGACGGTGCAAGCCATGCCCCAAAAATTCCAAGGCAAAATGTTGTGCTGCCCACTGGAGCAAAGCCACCAACAAGTGAAGTAGAAGCAACAATCAATTGGCAATCCGAAAATGCCATTTGCCAAAACAAAGTGTTAACTAATATTAGCACTTCCATCAGAAATGTTGCTCACACACAGAACAAGATGATGAGCAGGGTGGAGACAATTGAGAAAAAAATGGAACAAGCATCTTCTCAACATGCTGGACTGATCAAAGCCCTGGAATTGCGAATGACAAACATGCAGTATGAGATTTGTCCACCAGGCACTTCCCTTTTCCACTTCTTTAACCAACAACAAAAGGAAATAGCTGACATTAAAGAACAAATACAACAATTGAGATATGCTCACCTTGAACCACAAAAAACACAAAGCTGCCCATCAAAACCCACCTTTTTCCCATGTCCTCACAAACATACTCACCACCAAAGCTTGAACACTCTTTCAATGTGTTCCCATCCACAAAACGAGAACCCGTGTCTTTCAGCCAAAAACAAAACGATGAACTTGAGTTTGACATTGCAAAAATGGTCTGGGAAAGGAAAGACTCTATTGCAGCCCAAAAGCAGTCCAAACGAAAGAAAGAACTCGGGGAAAGCTCAAAAGAACCCGAGCTGTAAAACTTGATGATCTCGGCTCAAAAGATTCCTAACCTCTACGTGGCCCAACCAACAAATAATATAAAGGAGGATGATATCTTAGGATCCAGTGACCAAGATTCATATGATACTGATCCTACGGAACAAAGCGTTGAGACAAGCGAGGATTCCTCAGTTGACTCTTTAGAAGAAGGTGACCCACCAATGTTCATGAATCAACCTAGAGAACCAGAAATCTCTGAAGTAGATGATGATCGTGACGGGATGACAGACGAGCCAATTCCAGAAAGGAGGCCAGAACCGACAACCACAAAATTCGTTGGGACTGGATTCCATACTTTCAGTCTGGATGATATCAAAGTATCAAAATGGTCAAAAAGGATCCAAGATTTCTTCACTTGGATGGTGACAGAAAATCTTGTAGAACGGGAAAAGTACATGATCCTGTCAGAATTCACTTCAAGGTTCTCCGGAATTCTCAGAGACTGGTGGAATTCACTTGGGATACAAGACAATAATTTGTTCCTTACATCCCAAGACTTTACTTTGTACATCAGAATACTCCAGGAAGTATTTTGTGGAGATACCGGCCAAAGGCAAGAAAAACTGAGGAGACAGTTCTTCGAAATAAAATGCGTAGCATTTCACAGAGATGTCATTGATATCCATTTTTAGAAAATGGATAAAATGTTCTTTGAATTAGGCGGAGAAACTAGTCTCAAGAAAGCCTTTGTTTCATCACTTCCAAAGATGTTAGCAAGCCGGACCATGACGATCATTGAAGAGAAGTTCCAATCAATAACGATCCCACAGGTCGACTACATCAGGCAAGAAATATTTCTAGCGTTGGATGATATTTGCACAAAGAGGTCTGTTTTGAAGCAGATCATACAAAATAATCCAGCCCTTGATAAAGCTTGCGGGAAGTCTGACCTAGTTACTGGGTCAAGTTGTTCGTGTCATGCCCCCAGGCGAAAAGGAAGATTCAAGCGGTTCAAATGGCCAAGGCCTTCAGGAGAAAGTTCTCAGTTCAGAAGGCGCACAAAATATTTCAGGAGAAGGAGCACAGGAAAGTTCCGAAAAAATGACAGATGTTTCATCTGCAACAAGATTGGGCATTATGCAAAAAATTGTCCCCAATCTAGAAGGTCGATCAAGCTTCTTACTGAAATAGAGGAGTACACTGGTATCCATCTGGGTAACAATGACGATCTTGAATCTGTTCTCTTATTAGAGGATGAACCCACAGAGAAGACCCTCTTTTCTATGGATGTGTACGAAGAATATGAAGATGATTATTACCAGCTTTCAGAACCAGGGGGAAAGGCTCAAGAAGATATCAACAGCATCATGGTAATCCCGCAGGTCCAGCTTAAAGTCTATCCATCTAAATGGGATAAACCAATCCAAGTTATTTCTTTCATGGACACTGGAGCGGCATGTTCACTGATGAACCCAGCCGTCCTTCCTGAGGATCAATGGATTCCACATTTCAAAGATTTCAACACTGCTGGGATTGGAGTCCTAACCACCACAGTCATCACAAAGCATCCAATCACAATTGAATTCTTCCCAGGGTTGAAGTTTCGAACTAAGCTGATTGGATCGGATGTCCCAGGGAAAGATCTCATTGTTGGATTTGACATCTACAGGCAACTTAAGGATCAGCTCCAGATTAAAGCTCATGGAATAACGTTCAAGAAACAATTCAAGCCATATACAGATATTTTACGACTATTCCAAATAACGGATGCTGAACAAATCAAGGAGATAGAACAGCAGTTGGTAGAGCATTCATGTGCGGATTCTCACAAGGAGTTTATGGAAAAATGCAAAAAACCTTTATGGCTAAATGAAGAGTTTTTCATTAAACTTCCTTTCAAGAAGAATGAAAGCATTAATCCAACGAAGGCAAGTCATTCCGGCATGAATCCAGATCATCTTCAGCTTGCCAAAAGGGAATGCGAAGAGCTCTTGGAGTTTGGACTTATCGAGCCCTCTAATTCGCAATGGGCGTGCGAGGCATTCTATGTCAATAAACGGGCGAAACAAACAAGAGGTAAACTCAGATTAGTCATAAACTATCAACCTCTTAACTATTTCCTCCAAGATGATAAATTCCCTATCCCAAATAAACTCACCCTTTTTTCACACTTAGCCAAAGCTAAATACTTTTTCAAGTTTGACCTTAAATCAGGATTTTGGCAATTGGGAATACACCCAGAAGATAGCCCAAAAATAGGGTTTTGTATATCCGATCATCACTTCCAATGGAAGGTCATGCCATTTGGGTTGAAAACGGCACCCTCCCTGTTCCAAAAAGCCATGATAAAATTATTTCAACCCATCCTCCATACATCACTAGTCTACATTGATAACATATTACTCTTTAGTGATACTATGGAAGAACACCTCACTTTGCTCCAACAATTCCATGACCTGGTGATGAAAAATGGAATCATGCTCTCACAGAAAAAGATGATTCTTGCTAAAAAGGAAATTGATTTTCTGGGAATGCATTTTGTTCATGGAGCATATAGCCCAGGACCACATATTTGTCAAGAGCTGCTCAAATTCCCAGACACCAATTTTACAACGAAGCATCTCCAACCATTTTTAGGTGTGATTAATTATGTTAGAGATTTTATCCCTAATGTCTCTACATACATTGCTCGACTTACAAAAATGCTCAAGAAGAATGCCCAAGGTTGGGGAAAGGAACAGGATGAAGCAGTTCAGAGAATAAAAGAAATCTCAAAAGAAGTCAAAGCCCTCCATATTCCATCAGACGAAAAAAAGATATTGCAGACAGATGCCAACAACGAATATTGGAGTGCGGTACTTTTTGAAGAAAAAGATGGCCAACGGAAAATATGCGGATATGCCAGTGGAAAGTTCAAAGATGCTGAACAACACTATCATTCCACATTCAAAGAAATTCTTGTCATAAAGAATGGGATTAAAAAGTTCAATTTCTTTTTAATTCACATAGATTTTTTTTATCGAAATGGATATGAAGGCTTTCCCGAAGATGATCCAGATAAATCCAAAGATTATCCCAAATCCGCAGATTCTCAGATGGGCACAATGGTTCTCCCCTTACAAATTCCAAGTAAAGCACCTCAAATGGAAGGATAATATTCTAGCGGATTTCCTATCCAGGCCAGATGAGTTTTCAAAGAGATTCCAAGCCAAGCTACAGAAAAGGCTAACTAGCCAAATTTTCATGCTTGCAAGCTCATCAGGAGCTAGTTCATCCATGATAGCAGATCATCCACCAGAATTCTTCAGCAAGTTTGTGGACCCATTTGATCCATCCATCCTTACAGAAAGAAGGACTTTCTATGAGCTTCTAGTTTTCAGAAAATATGGAGGATCCATCATTAAGCCATTCGGAGTCAATCTAGAATACCTATTTTGTCACATATTCATAGCAATGCACAACGATTTTCCACAGGAGATATTATGATTTTTTGGGTACTTATGTCACCAGTATTATATTTTCATGGAATTCAAGTGCGACATTCTGACATTTTGACAGGATTGAACCCGCTCTCAAAAAGTTTCTGCAATGGTTCAAACCACGAAGATATTGGGTTCAATGTTTCCGAGACTCCTATGCAGTAAAACTGTTCATGTTACATCGATCGATAAAGATTATTGATGGGAATATCTATGCTTAGCTAGATATTTCACTATGGTGGGAATTTCGCGTCTCTATCTTGTCCTTAGAAGATGAATACAACGAAGCACAGAGAATCATTTTCCAGCAAAATAAGTGCATCCCAAAGGAGATATGGCCGAAAGAATGGGCTCGTTGGAATTACACTGATGACCATCCCCATTGGGAAAGAGTTCGAGAAGCGGCAAAGGAGTACCGAATGCCATATGAAATAGTCAGAAATGAAGTCATTCAGGCTATCACAAAGATAAGGTTGAATTTTCCATCTCAAGATTCAACAAAAATAGATCCAGAGATGACAAGGCCATCCAACAGGAAATGCTACTACACAAGGTCGCGAAAAAGAAGTTTGGAAAACAAAGAAAAATTCAAGCAACAACATGGACTAGAATGGTGGATAGAGGAAGGATACACAACTCCGCCGCTACGCCATCAAGCACCACTCCATCGGACAAGGTTTACTAACGTGCTTACAAGAAAGACAAAAGCGGACCCCGCGGTCACATGCTTGCACATGGTTATCATGCTTCAAATAATGTTCCCCTTGTTTTATTAGGCTTGTCTTATTAGGCTTGTTTTATTAGGCTTGTTTTATCAGGCTGTCTTATTAGGCTCGTTTTATTAGGCTGTCTTATTAGGCTCGTTTTATTAGGCTTGTTTTATTAGGCCCTTCACATGTCTAGTGGGGCCCGTGTGCCAAGTAAGATATGTCTTGTAGTAGCCTCCAACTCCTATAAATAGGAGGCTAGGTGATAGTTAGAAGGCATCAAATAATCTCCCTGTAAATTTTCCAATATCAATAAAATGAATGCTTTCTAAATTTCTCTTGTTCTTCTCTTTGAAAGGCATGGAAAGGCTGATCCTAAGTTAGTATAGGGTTAGGAAATAGTGAGCAAGTTAGCTTGCTACAAGTACAATAGTTTTCCGAAGCTTTGACAGTATGTCTGTAGTAGTGTGAAAGTTTTTTCGAGTTGAGTAGCTTGGCTAGGAAGCCAGCCCATTTTGTTGGAAAAACTTTAATATCTATGATCTTTCAAACTATCCGACTAACTTGACTAGCCATCCTTTGGGTTGTTGAAGTCAGGTTTGTGGCAAGTCGTCCTTCGGGATGTTGAAGCCCAGTCCTACTATGTAAGAAACCTATTGTGCTTGCAGTCTGGTCATCTTGCTTGCTGTTTCCCCGCCCTCTATTACACCTATGGTAGAAGAAAGTAGGCATTTTATCACTCTATCTACGTGGCATCACAATTGGGATTAATTTCATGAGAGTTTGCATTGTGCAGCTGATTGTTGTAATTGGAGTTTGATAGTATAATGGATTTCTTATACACATTGATCTACGTAGAATTGGAGAAGGATTCCTTATACACTGTATTTAAGACAAATAATGAAGTGTACACGTGAAAGGATTAGAAGAAGAAAAAGAATGGTCGTAGCAGTGCACTTGCACCGCGAAGCTGCCGCAAGTCATTAACGTCCCAGTCCCAGTCCGAGTTGGAATTGGTTTTTAAAAGCCCAGGCCTTTTAGTACTCTATAAATACATATTCTACACGGTTTCTACATAACTTTGGGATAGCTTGAAACCCTTAATTCAGAACTTTTGACCTATAGAGAGCTTGGAGCTGCCGTGGAGGCCGTAGTTACAGGATTTTACCTTCTCTTCTCTGTAAATACTTATTTTTACGTTTTTATTCGGATGATTTGTTGTTTTTCCTCCATGTCTATGTGGAGGTAAACTCTTTAGTTCTGGGGTTTTAACGCTAGCATGAAAGTTGACGTTTGATTATCGTTTATATCTATTGATTTTCATTTTTGGGTTATTTATTTATTCTTGATCTTAATTGTTTGATATTTGACGAAATAGTTGAGCACTATTTGTGGCGTGTGAATTGAACTTGGGAAAGGGAATTTGCATGCATAATAAGAATAAATAGAACTTGTTCGATTAATCATTTCGCTAATGAGGATAGGAATATACCCTTTGGCCTTGTTTAGTTGAATACGGAGTAGTAAATGCGTTCTTGTTACCTCTGACGATCATAGGAATATAGGCGTTATAGTAGCATCTACAGGCTTGTGAGTAGTTCAAGAGAATATCATAAAGTTACAATTAACCCGTCAACTAATAACCCATAGGTAGAATGATTTGAAAACTCAACTGGATTGTTAGTGGTTATAGCCCTAGATCTATCTCTTCTCCGATAAAAAATTGTTCTTTCTTGGTTGAAGTTCATTATTTATTTTCTTTTATTTTTAATTAGTTTACAAATATAATTTGGATTTTATTTATTGTTTAAATAATTAGCATTAGTTTAATTTAATAAATAGTTAATCATAAGTCTCTGTTGGATCGATATCTGGACTTAAAAATTCTATATTACTTGTATGACCGCATATACTTACGTGTACGTTAGGGAGAAACACCAGTTTATGACTTGAAATACGGTCACTGTTCATGGGCGTAAACCCCCATCTTACAACTGAAGAGGAAATTTCAATTCCCACATTCTTTATCTGTTTTTTTTTCTAAGTCTGGGATCATGGTCAAATCTTAGGTTAAAGTACGGGGTGTTACACAACATTAACTAACAAAACCACAAAACTCGAGAAATTAACAGAATAGACATTTTTAAAAGACTAAAACTGAAAGGGGAAAACAATAAGAGAGAGTATTACCTTTTGTTGGCACGACCAAGACCAAAATCAAACTTGGAAGACCCTTCTCCAAACTCCAGCACAGAAAATGCCAAGAAATAAAGAAAACAAAGAATTTTAGAACTAGGTTTTCGAATAAACGAAGAACCTTAAGAGTTCAAAAAAAAAAAAAAACACGAACAAGACTTCAACTTTTTCAAGGCTGATCCTTTCAAACCTTTAAATTTCTTATCACTATATTTATCTTCTCTCTTTTTTCCGACATCCTCACATTGAAACCCCAAGTAGTGTTAAATTGTTGAAATAGCGATGTGGGACAATGGTTCTACGGCCAAGATCTCCTTCATGGAGGAGGAGATCGACGGTCAATCAACGACCACGACATATTGAAGGAAAGAAGGCAACGTTCATATACAAAAAAAGAAAAAAAAAACAGCTTACCGTGTGGAGGAGGGGGGTTTGAGGTTGTGGCAATGGGACAAGCAGGTGGGGGTGGTGCGTGGTGGAGAAGCGTCCACGCCGCCACCCTACACTCTTAACCTCAACCCTAAAATGTGTGAAGGCGGCGATAATTGTGGAAGCCTTCTAGGCTCTTCCACGATGGGGGGGTATTATTATTAAGCTGCTGGGCCGGGTCGGTCCATTTGGACTGGGCTCGGCCCATTTTTTTTTAAATGTCCCTTAAAATGCTATACGAACCCAGGCCTGATATATTTTTCAAAAGTCCCTGATATACATTTCATAGAGAATGTATATCAGGTGTATATGCCTAGGAAGGGGCAAAAATTGGCAATTGTAAAAATAGCACAGAAAAAATAAGAAATTGAAGACAATTAGTTAAAGACATCAATTTATGCAAAGCAAATTATTTAAAGCTAATAAATCGAATTCTTTTGCAAGTAAGACCTGAATTGGTCAAAATTAAAAAGAAGGTTTGCAATTATAACCTTTGTAATAAAAACAGAAATTCCCTTTATCAAATTATTAGCTACTGCTAAATAATTTAATTATTGCAAATATAGTCTCAATTTGGTATTAATTTTACCAGTCAAAACTAATTTGCATTAATAACCTTAATTAATTTGTCAACTAATTGAGCATCTCAATTAAAGTTATCTGGGAGGCTAGTATGACAAAATGACCCCGGCTTAGCTTGAACCGTGAATTGGTCAATTACGGGGAGGTCATTTATGCTGGAACTCAGTAATTGAATGGAAAGGTATTTTGTCAATACGATTTTGGTCAAAACAGATAAACATGCAAAATTCAAAGCTTGAGAGGTAAAATAGAAATTTTATTAATTTACTTGAACTCCTTGGATAAATAAAATAAATTGCTTCTCCTATTTAATTTCTGAATTAATTAAATGAACAATTGTTTAAAATTGTCCTGTGGTTGATAAATAAAAAATATTTTATAGAAAATTTTGTAAATGCTGTAAATTGCAAATAAAATCATTGAGTAATTAGTAGAGCCTCGAGGGTTCCCCTATTAATTTATAATAGTAAATAGTGGTCTGGATAATTATGCAAGATTATCCAGGTCCTCCGCGAATGTGCAGAATTATTTTATTTGTTATCCAAGGCCTTCGAGTAATCAAAAATAAATTACTGGAGATAAAAAATTAGGTGTCAACAATAACATGTAACTCACTTAATACTTCCATATAGATCAAAATATTTTTTCACTAAAAATTCCATCAAACACTATCAAGCTCCAAAATAAGTTTTCTTAATGAGCACTTATGATTTGACGAGACTAGCAACAAATCTTTATTCATACTAGATGGCTTATGCCCGTGATGCGCACACGCCCAACACTTCGGATTATAGTGTAATTGTGTTTAGATAGTGATAATATATATATATATACTATGTTCAAAATACGATTAATATAACATTGTAGTTTGTGCTCCGTATCTAAAACTTTATTTTATTCGTGTTTGCTACGAAAATTTATTAATGTTTTTTAAAAGAGAAGACTTGTTTAAAAGAAAATTATTTTCCTCTCTTTGAGATAAAATAATAGCAATATTTAAGCATCAGTTGATACTTTCAATTTTAATTCGATTAATTTAAAAGTGTAAAATACTTATTATTTTTTATCAAATTTTGATTTGGATAATTCTAATTCAAATTATTAAATTAATTTTACATGTTTGAAACGAAACAAAGTGAAAATTAATTTTCTATTTAAACGAAGAAATGCTATTTTTTAATTTTTGGTAAATATTCTCGGTTTAACTCATTTTACTTGTCATGTTGTCTTTTGCTTGGTTTTTTAAGGAAATGTGAATTAGAATTATAATTTGACTAATTTACCTTATTCATTATTTGATCTTCATTTGATATTAATCTCTTTTCACATTTATGAGAGTAAGAATAAAAATAAAAAAGTAATTAAATTGTATCTTATTTTTTAAATATATATATATATTAAGTATATTTATTTTAGTAAACATAACAAATAAATGACATGGCGGAATAGCGAATACAACAATTAAATATTTTGAAGAAAAGTAATAATATGAGGTCCATGTTTTTTGCTGTGTAATAATTTCATTTGCTCTCACTAATGGGTTAATATGTATGTGACAATGAATTCACTATTATTGACTTGATGGGGATACTTTGGGAATTACTTGAATATTGTTTGATTTTTTAGTATATGGGGTGCACGTGTTTTTTTTTTTTTTTTTTTTACGTTGCCTTTTTTCTTTTTCTTTTTTTAATATTGGGTCCATCTTTTTTTTTTCATGATTTTGGAGAGGGTGGGGTCCACTTTTTTTTTCATGAGTTTGGGGAAGGTGGGGTCCAGTTTTTTTTTTTTTAAGAGTGACTGTCGACGAAGCATGGGTAAACCGATGCTTCTATATAGTAGAAAAATAGAAATATAATAAAGTATTTCTATCTATTCTTTTAAGAAGAGTTGGTAATATAAAGTATAAAACGTCATTTTTTTTGCCCTTAAATAAAAAAGTGAGTGGGACCGCAAAATATTTTTTTACTCTTAAATAAAAAAGTAGGACCGAACACGGACGACGATCTTGCCTCTATAAACCGGCTCTTCTATATAGTAGTAATAGTAAAGTAATACATATAATTTTTTTTTATCAAATTTTGATTTGGATAATTCTAATTCAAATTATTATATTAATTTTACATGTTTAAGATGAAACAAAGTAGAAATTTGATTTTTTTATCTAAAAGAAGAACTCCTTTTTTTTTTTTTAGTAAATATTTTTTGTTTAACTCATTTTACTTGTCATGTTATTTTTACACGATTTTTTAAGGAAACGTCAATTAGAATTATAATTTCACTAATTTACCTTATTAATTATTTGATCTCCATTTAATATTATTTTTTCTTTTATGACATTAATCTCTTTTCACATTTATTAGAGTAAGGAAAAAATGAAAAAGTAATTAAATTCTATCTTATTTTAATATATAAGTATTTTAAGTATGTTGTTGTACAATAATTTCATTTGCTCTCACTAATGGGTTGATACGCATATGACAATGAATCCATCATTATTGATTTAATTGTTTTATTTTCTAAGCACTTTTTTTTTTTTAACATTGTTTGTTTTTTTAATATGGGATTCATTGTTTTATTAATATTGCTTGATTTTGTTAACATGAGGTCCACGTTTTTTTTCCCGTGAGTTTGGATGTGGTGGGTTCCACTTTTTTTCCCGTGAGTTTGGATGTGGGGCCAATATTGGGTCCATCTTTTTTTTTTCATGAGTTTGGAGAGGGTGGGGTCCACTTTTTTTTTTTCTGAGTTTGGGGAGGGTGGGGTCCAATTTTTATTTTTTTTAAGAGTGACTGTCGACGAAGCATGGGTAAACCGATGCTTCTATATAGTAGAAAAATAAAAATATAATAAAATATTTCTATCCACTTTTTAGAAGAGTTGGTAATGTAAAGTATAAAACATCATATTTTTGCCCTTAAATAAAAAAGTGGGTGGGACCACAAAAGATTTTTAGTAAATAGTTTTTGTTTAAATATTTCTTCAAAATATCACAAAAGAGAAAAAAGAAAAATGGAAACATAAAAAACGGAACCTAAATATAGGAGAGGTATTTTGAAAAGCGAATAGAATAATGGAGTTTGATACATATTCGATTAATCGGTGCTCCAAAGAACATGAGAAAATCTATCAACAATGGTTTAGTTTAGCAGATTCAGGTACTAATACTATACTCTTTTCCTCTGTGTTGTGTTTATATGTATGCATTTGATTTCACGAATTTTGTGTATGTTGTATTAGATGGAGATGGACGTCTCACTGGAGGCGATGCTATCAAGTTCTTTTCCATGTCTAATTTGCCTCGTCACGATCTTAAACAGGTGTTTTTTTTCTTTGCTACTTTTAATTGATATACTCCCTCCGTCGTCCCAATTTACGTGGCACTCTTTGACTAGACACAAACTTTAATAAAGAATGGAAGACTTTGGTGAGAAACAAACCTTAAAAGTTAAGTTGTTTCTAATTATAAAAAATGTGACATTCTTTCTGGTATAGAGTAAAAAGGAAAGTGTGCTGGGACTGAGAGAGTACAATTTTGAACCTAACTGTTGGCCTAGTAACCTTTTGGAATGGAGGATCTTCTTTTGGACTAGATTTCTTGTTCCATATTTTTTTGTAATGGAGATGTCGAGTGAGATTACATGCACATTGACTAATTTAAGGTGGAGGTTGAGAACACCAAGGTTTAGTGGGCGTTTGGACATAAAAATGTGAAGGTATTTAGAAATTGGAGTTGTGTTTGAACATGAATACAACTTGGAAAAATGTTTGAATTTTTGTGAGTTATTTGGAGCGAAAAATGCGAAAACAGATAGCTGGAGTTTTTCGAATTCCGGAAAATTGGAACAATTCTATTTCCAAACATGATTCCGGAATAAAACTCCGGAAAAAAGTGAAAATCATCCATGGCCAAACGGGTGTTTTTTTGCATTCCGTTTGTCCTCTTGTTCTTTCCTTGGTGCGGGAGAATGGCTTAGAGTGACAGTTTTTGCCACTCGGGTATGGTTCATTAGTTGTAGTCCCTTCTAAAGTCAGGTTTTATATGTTTCAATTCCTATAAAACCTAGACTGATGTTCTCTGGTTGATTTGTGTTTGCCTATAATCTTCATCGTGAATGGTAGTATAAGATAATAAGCTTGGCTAAGGCCTTATTAATCTTTAATGTTTGGATTGGAGGATATGTTCTTAAACTAGTGAACTTATTGTCCATGTTGTAAACACAGGCTGCTGTTCTTCTCTATTTAGCTTAATAACTGACCCAATCTGTGTAAAGCATTTTCCATAATTGAATGCCCTCAACCAGATTAGCAGCTGCCTTCATCCAACTTCTTGTTTCTGATTTTTGATGGCCGTTTAAGAAGTTAGGCTTAATTGGGGCCAACACTTTTGTGTCTGAGATTGTAGTAGGTCTTTAAGCATTGTGTTTATATCTCTAATTGGACTTGGAGTAGGTCTTTAAGCATTGTGTTTATATCTCTAATTGGAGTTGGAGCAGGTCTTTAAGCATTGTGTTTATATCTCTAATTGGAGTTGGAGTAGGTCTTTCAGCATTGTGTTTCTCTGATTCTTAGGTGATGTAATATCGTGAATGTATATCTGGTATTTCTGTTCAGTTACTGTTGAAACAAAATTCTATTGGACTTTCCCATTGCACCGGGTGATCCATATTTCTCTCTATAGTAGGAATCCCACACAAAGTGAGAGTCATCAAAATGCTGAGATCAACAATATGATATGAGAGTAGAGATACAAGGAGAGTGAATGTATCTCTACACTCTGAGTATCCAACATATGCACAAGATAAGCATCTTAAAAATACAAATATTAAAATGGCTATGTAGTCATACAAGATTACGAATGATCACATCCATTAGAATGTACAAGTATACAAGTAGAACACATATACGATGAATAAGAGAAGGTTTCATGAGATGGGTCGATCATATCCTGTGTAGACCTATTATGAAGCAATCAATACTATGACGATTGAAGTTGATAAACAGATGTAGAGATAAAATCACATTAAAGAAAGTTATCTCAAAAGCCACACCATATATCATAATTGATGTGATGTAGCTAAGATCATAACAATGAAGAGCAAAGGATTCGTATAGGCGATATCAACTACTCAATATTTGAACTTAGTTGCTATTATCACTCACGTTAATCAACCCCAACTAGTTTGAGATTGAAGAATTGTTGATTGGTCGATATTGTGGTTACTTGCGCTTGGAATGCCAAACTTGAGTGTTGTGCTTTGCCATCTGAACTTTTCAAACTGGATCTGAACTTTTCAAACTGGTGAACCTCTTGCACTGTTGAGACTGCAAAGTATTTCTGTGAACCTCATCTTTACAACTAATGAGAGTGACCTCCAATTTGAAAGTCAAAATAGAGGTGGAAAGAGATGTTGATTAGCTGGTCCTGCTAAGTGGAATCCTGTTTGTTGGACCACTTCTAATCATTTGCAGTTCATGTTAACACTTTCCTATGAAGAGTGAACAGAAGTAAACCAGTGGATAAAGTGTGTGTATTTTGCCAAGTGCAGTGATAGAACTAAGTTTAGATGGTAAAGAAACCCGAAAGAATTGGATGGCAAAGTTAATACTCCTCCCTTCTCCTACACCCAAAAATGAATAGATGCTTACTTAATACATTAATTTTTGAGAAACTGGTACTGTTGTATTCCTCAGCATTTTAAGGGTCCTAAGAATTCAACAAGTTGATCTACTTCTTCTATACATTGTTCTTTTGCACCAAAAATAAAAAGATACAATACAATTCCCCTTCACTTTATGAATAGAATTGGACCTATCTTCAAAACATCTTTCATTCCTTTCCTTCCGTACAGACCACCAAACACAGGCAGGGATACTCCTCCACCACTTCTTCTGACTCTTACTTCCACTCCTTCTCACCCAACAACTCAGTAGATCTGAGGTGTGTGCTGGCATGGTCCAATTAACCTTTTTGAGGCTAAAAAAGATTGCCCAAATCTGAGCTGTGAATCTGCAATGGATAAATAGATGACTGTTTGTTTCCCCTGTTTCATTGCATAAGCGGCATATAGAAACTACAGGTAGCCCCTTTTTTTGGAGCACTTCATGTGTTAGGCAAGATCTCCTAGCCACCAGCCAGGTGAAACATTTTACTTTGAGTGGTGCTATGCTTTTCCAGATTTTCCTCCATAAGTGTGGGTTGTCCCTTGCCAATCCCATAATATCCCTTCTATAAACTCTATCAGCTGAAAACACTCCATCCCTGTTATGTTTCCATCCCACTTGCCAGACTCAGTAGAAATACCTGTAATACCTTCAATATCCTTCAAAAGATTTGCCACTCTTTCTACCTCCCAATCATTCAAATACCTTCTGGAGTTTAAATTCCATCCTTGAGGGCTCCAGCAATCAAAAACAGTAGCATTAGGATTGTTGCATAATAAGAATAAATCAGGATATGAGTCCTTTAAAGCAACCTGACCATTCCAACTTTCCTTCCAAAACCTAGTTCTCCTGCCATTGCCCACTATAACACAATAATTCACTTCCAATTTTGGTCATAAAGCTCTGATTGATCTCCACACCCCTTCTCCATAAGTGTTTGTTACTGTACTTGTGCACCAGGTACTTGTCTGTCCATATTTGCAGTGTATGACTTCCTTCCATAAGCCTTGTTAGTTAACATTGTTCTTCAACATTGTACCTCCACATCCACTTCATCAAAAGGCTACTGTTCTGCAACCTCAAATTTCTAATTCCAAGTCCTCCCTTTTCTTTGCATTGAGTGGTTTGCCATTTGACTAGATTATACCCTCTGCCTTCTTTTCTGCCATGCCATAAGAAATCCCTTCTCGGTTTGTCAAGCTGCTTCACCACCTTTGATGGAACAGGAAAAAGGGACATTACATAGGTTGGTAATGAATCTAAAACAGCACTGATCAGATTGAGTCTTCTGCTTCCCAAAGACAGCTATTGGGGGTTCCACTTTGCTAACTTCTTCTCTGTTTTTTCCACTATACCATTCCTTATCTCCAAAGCTTTATGATTGTATCCAAATGGCATGCCAAGATAGACAGTTGGCATGTTTTCCACCCTGCATCTCAGTACATTGGCCAGAAGCTGTATTTGAGCCACTTCCTTTATTGGGAAAAGACTACTCTTCCTCCAATTCACACACAAGCCAGAAGATGCTTCAAAGACTAACAGGATCAGTCTGATAAAGCTTATTTGCTCAATTGTTGGCTCACAAAATATCACAGTGTCCTCTGCATATAGCAGACAACAGATCTCTAGATCCACACCCTCCCTAGTTCCAATTTTGAATCGTGTTAGCCACCTATTTTGTATAGCTACTCTTATAATACTATTGAAACCCTCCATAGCTAAAATGAACAGGAAAGGGGATAGCGGATAGGGGACCCCCTGCCTGAGTCCTTTTTCTGAAGAGAAAAAGCCAACAGGTTCGCCACTGACCAGGACTGAAAACTTGACAGTTGTAATGCAGAAAGCTATCCATTTTAGCCACCTATCTCCAAAGCCCATCTGTCTGAGAATGTTTAGCAGATAATTCCAGTTTACATGATCATACTCTTTCTCTATATCAGGCTTACACATGACACCAGGAGCATCACCTCTCAGCCTTGAATCCACACACTCACTGGCAATGAGAGCTGCATCCATAATTTGTCTCCCCTTAATAAAGGCCATTTGATGTTTATTGATCAAGCTGTTCACCACCCTCTTTAATCTTTCTGCCAAGATTTTTGCAATAATTTTATAGACTCCACTTATGAGACTTATTGGGCCTAAAATCTCTCAGATTTGTTGCCCCCACTTTCTTTGGAATAAGAGCTACATAGGTAGCATTGAAGCTTTTCTCAAACACCTGATGAGAATGGAAATATGTACATTACTTTTAGAGTGCTACATATGTCATGCCCAATATCAACTGACAATCTGCAATAATTTTGTACTCCATCCAGTCCAAAATAATTGAGGTTTTAGCCTCTAAAAGTTGGTCCAAAATAATTGATGTTTTACAAAACCAAGAAAATATTTAGTACTTTTTTCCAAACTTGCCCTTGACACATTCCCATATCCCCGTAATATTTATGTCAACCTAAAAAGAAAAGAAGATCATAATTAAGGGTACCTTAGTCAAAAGCCCTCTTAACTTTTAGGAGTTAGTAAATTCCTCCATGTACAAGCTTAAAACCTCAATTTTTTGGACCGGAGGGAGTATTTTGACTTTCATACTGTCCTTTATTATATGTCAGTTGTCCGCCCTATGATTTATTATGAGTCAGTTTCCATGTAGTTCTACTATAGCATCAGATTGATCCCCTTTTTCCTGCCAGTTTTGCTCTTTTTTCTGCCAGATTTGTTCTTTTTTTTTTCTGCCAGTTTTTCTCTTCTTAACTCACTAATTTTATTTCAGCGGATTGTTTTTCTTTTCTTATTTCCTAAGGTGTGGGCAGTTGCAGATTCCAAACGGCAAGGTTTTCTCAGTTTTAGAGAGTTTATTACTGCAATACAGGTACTAGTTCATATCATCGCAGACTTGCATCTCAACCTGATATTTAATTTTCAATCCAGATAAGACTCCGATCCTTCTTTTTTTCCAACATGTAGTTAGTCTCTGTGGCTCAAGCTGGTCACCCAGTAAGCAGTGATCTCTTAAATGCTGAAGGTAACCTGCAAGCTTTAGAACCTTTTAATTTTAGAACTGTACTCTAGCAACGAGAGTAGTCTCTCGAATTCTCTAGCAAACTAGTTGGTTCATTACAATGCACTGTATTCACTTTGATTAGCTATAGGACTGTCGTCATATACTGTTCTTACAATTAGATCAATTTTAATCATGGCAGTTGACTTTGAAAATTTGCAACCCCCTACCTTGGAAGGTCTTGATTTACTTCAAACTGTAAGTATGCTAGGTGTACTTTCTGCATTAGGTGTCATTTATTGTGGTGCGATTGACTTGTTTTTTCTATAATACAGAAGAAAAAGCGTATGCCTAAAAGTGAACCTGAACTGAATGGTAATTTTACCTCAACACATACGACATCTTTCTTAATCATTATTGGGAATTAAGAAGGGAGTTAGATGGATCATCTATGTCTAACTAATTGGATTTGGAAGCAGGCGATCCTACAGTGCAATCTTCCGTTTCAGCTAAGTGGTTTTCATCATCAACATCTGTAAAGAAGGTATGTGGTTACTTTGTCCTTTGTTTGTAAGCTCACAGAACTCTGCACTTTCTTTTGTAGTCAATGCATTTTTCTGCTTGTCGGTTGTGTATCTTTTTTTTTTTAATGTCATGCTTTCCGAGTTTTGCCATGTTAACCTGATATCCTTTCTCCTAAATTGGAATACCTGCCACTTACTCTCTCCATCCCAAATTATATGACAGATGTCTTGATCGGGACTTCTTAAAATATTGACACACTTATGTACTAAATTTTATATAACTTCACAAGTTACAAATATAAATTTATTTAGCTATTTTCTCAAATTGAAGTCATATCAGATGTTTTCCCTAAGTCTATGTGTTAAGAAGCATCTTTTGTCCTTATCCATTAATGAGAGTTTTTTAATTTTATGTTATAAGCCATTTGTTGAAATGTGTTGCATTGAATTTATTTTCCCTTAATTCTCCTAATAACATCCTATAGCATTTCATAGCGTGTTTAATGCTAAATTTTCTGTGTTTTCTATTTAAATGAGGCTTGGTTCTTTCCGTCAAACCTCAGGTCTCTTTATCCTCTGTTACATCGATAGTTGATGGACTGAAGAAGTTGTACATCCAAAAACTAAAGCCACTGGAAGCAACATATCGCTTTAATGATTTCGTTTCTCCGTTATTGGTAGGTGGTTTATTTCATCTTAGTTGTGCTTATTTTCAAGAAATAGGAGAAATAATCTTATTTTAACTTTATCAAAAAAAGAAATAGGAGAAGAGACTCTTGCTTATATCTTTTCCATTCTACTATTGTTTCTTTTGTACTAATCTATGGAAAAGTAATACAGAAGCCACTGACTGCTTTCTTAATGTGCTCTGTGTTGGTAGACAAATAGTGATTTTGATGCCAAACCAATGGTGATGCTTTTGGGTCAATACTCAACAGGAAAAACAACATTCATTAAGCATTTACTTAGAACCAGTTATCCAGGTTAGCTAAATTCCTTTTTTCTTGTCCATGTGCTCTTGGTTGTGCGTTCACGGCTGTTGACGCTTATGCTCCTTATTTGTCTATAGGTGCTCACATTGGACCAGAGCCTACAACAGACAGATTTGTGGTTGTCATGGTACTTTCATTTATCTTTGTTTGCGCTAAACACTGTGGTCACTTGCTTTCGGTCCTTTTTGGATTATGTTGCTGACAAAAGAGAAGTTATTAGTGTTTCCTCTTTTGAGTTGAATTTCTTTCTTTCCATTTGAAGTTGTGCCAAATAGTGTGCACTAACTTGAAAAAGATGGCTTTTTCAATTCATTGTACCTATCTTTTTATGGATATATCTTTTAACCTTTCTGTCCTAGCACATATTCCAAATATATCACATCAAAGAGTTCCTTGAGAATACTCTGCAACAGTTTTGCTAGTTAAACCAGACCTTTAGTTGGAAATGAGAAGGCTATACCACTGTCGTCATGTTTGGTAATAGTTTTGTCAAAAATGATTGTTATGCTAAACTTTTTGTTGGACTGGTATTCATTTTTTACTGTATTATACAGAATGGACCCGACGAAAGAAGTATTCCAGGGAACACAATCGCTGTTCAAGCAAATATGCCATTTAGCGGTCTGACAACTTTTGGAACTTCATTTTTGTCAAAGTTTGAGTGTTCTCAAATGCCGCATCCTGTGAGTTATGCTACTCTATTGTACTGAATACATTAAATGATCAGAGCTTTCTCCTAAACTCGCCAGACTTTGAACATCTTTTCCCTCTCTCATGTTAGCTGTTGGAGCATATCACATTTGTGGATACTCCTGGAGTTCTATCGGGTGAAAAACAACGAACACAAAGGAGCTACGATTTTACCGGAGTGACGTCTTGGTTTGCTTCTAAGTGTGATCTCATTCTGCTTTTGTTTGATCCTCACAAACTTGATATAAGTGATGAATTCAAACGTGTGATTGCGTCTCTTCGAGGCCATGATGATAAGATACGGGTGGTTTTGAACAAGTCTGACCAAGTTGATACTCAACAAGTAGGCATAAACTTCTGTTTTTCGGTCTGTTTATGTTTTCCACCTATTTCTGGACTTTGCTACAATTTGATATAATTATTGGTGTCAACTGCAGCTTATGAGGGTTTACGGAGCATTGATGTGGTCATTAGGAAAGGTTCTAAACACCCCTGAAGTTTCGCGTGTCTACATAGGGTATGATCTCTATATTCTTACAATCAGTTCAGGTATTCTGCCCAACAAAATGTAATTAAGTTGCACAATCTAATAATTATTATTCTGGGAGTCCCGAATATTTATGATTTTCTGGATGTCTTCAAGATGTATCAACCCTGCACTTACATCAGACTATTGCAAGGGGATATGAGATTGATTGCACCGTATGAGACTTGACTTCCGATTTGGGAGTTAGACCATGCTTTTTACCATGGTTACAATAATGGAGGGATAGCCTAGTGGTATGAACACTCCACCTCCAACCATTAGGTTGGGTTTCGAGTCACTAGGGAGCAAAGTGGAAAAGAGCAACTGGTTGGCTCCTGGCAGTTTTTTTTGGGGGGTGGGGGGTTACTATATCCAAAAATTCCACCTCTCGTTTGAGATGCTTGCCCCATCATTCGCTTTTTTCTCTCGTGCTCAAGTGTAGGTATAACATGCATGCTCTAGAAGCAGATAGAGTCCTTCCACACTTTTAGATATCAAATATTACAGAATTTCACTACTTTCTGCAGTTCCATAATAATGTGGTGTCTTCTCTTTTACAGATCATTTAATGACAAACCAATAAATGAGGCTGCGACAGGGCCAATTGGAAAAGAACTTTTTGAGAAGGAACAAGATGATCTCCTTACCGACTTGAAAGACATACCAAAGAAGGCTTGTGATCGTCGTGTAAGTTAATAATCTTCATTATGGCGCCGTTCCTCAGACCCCGCGCATAGCGGGGAGCTTAGTGCACCGGACTGCCCTTTATATGCTGTGTCTAATTTGATTGAAATGAGGATAATAAAGAGGCAAAATTTTGTGCAGATAAATGAATTCGTAAAACGTGCTAGAGCTGCCAAGATAAATGCTTACATTATCAGTCACCTGAAAAAGGAGATGCCTGCTATGATAGGCAAAGCCAAGACCCAGCAAAAACTTATTGATAACTTGGAAGATCAATTTGTAAAGGTCTGTTTCTCTCACCAACCAGCAATTTCATGCACTTCTGACAGGATTCTTATACGGAGTTCTAGTATTGTGTATTAATCACCAACTCATCAAAACAGGTTAAAAAGGAACACAATCTGCCAGCTGGAGATTTTCCTAACGTCGAACACTTCAGGGAAGTTCTGAGTGGTTATAACATTGATAAGTTTGAGAAGTTGAAGCCCAAATTGATACAATCTGTTGATGACATGCTAGGTTATGACATCCCTGAACTTCTAAAGAATTTCAGAAATCCTTACGAATGACGAGGCCCAGAGCTGATATAGTGTAGAGTAATTTCTGTTAGACGTGATGTTTATTATCGTTTGTATCTTGTATTCTTATTTTTACTCCCCACATTTAGAATGGGGCTTAATAGTGACTACTGAAGTGATACTTCCATTTGGTAAATATGGGGGCATGTAAATATGCATTACGAATTCTACATATGGGGAAGATCTTTATTTTTGTATTGGCGTGTGGTTTTATATTTTTATTTTTCTCGTTAGTTTCAGTAAATCGACACTAGGGATGACAGGGAGGAATGGGACGGGTGGATAAAGTCTTACCCCATACAATTTTTTACCTGTACTTAATGGCGGACCTACATGCAAATGGTGTGTGCTTAAGCACCCATTCTCACTTGACCCAAACACATGATTTAGACAGGAAATTAGTAAAACACTAGAGTTACTAAGCACCCAATTTTTGAAACTGGCAATGGGTGCACGGGTTAAAGAAGTGGATTTTTTTGTGTGATTATTAGCAACATAGTTATGACATAGTATAGGAGCAATTGAGCTATTCTACTGAAGATGATGTACTACAATGTGAATAAGAAAAAGCACAAGGCTGTCTCCATAGTCCATAATTACACTTCTCACGTGCAATTTCGTTTAGTTCTGCGAGTAATAGGCATTTTGCAAAAGTAAAACAGTAAAAAATGAAAGGACCCTTTTCTTTTAATTTTTACTTTTTGTTCGGCTATTAGTTGGATTTATCAGAGGTGAGGAGGAGGGAGTGAACAAAGCTATTGCTCCCCCATTTTAATTCATGTAACACTCTTTTTTTTTTTTTGTCAGTTTAAAAAGGAATAATAACTTTTTATATTTAGTAACAATTCAACTTTAATTTTACCTCTTTAACTTTAATGAAATGATTTCTAGCCACACAAATTTCAATAGTTTATTTTAGACCACAAGTTTCAAAAGTTTTTCATTTATTTTTTAAACTCCGTGCCCAGTCAAACACCCTCGTATAAAATGGGATGGAGGGAGTGTAGTTTATATGTTTCAGGTGAGGATTAACTACAGATACGATGATGATGACTATCACAAAAACTAGAAGAATCAAGAAATGTAATACTTAGCTTGTATATGTTGAAACTTTTCTATCGGCTGTGCAGGGCAAAAGAAGAGAGCATAGAGAAATATATGGTATTTGCAATTCCGAAGTGACAAAGATAACTTCGAAGAAAGAATCTGAGAAGAGAAGTGTATATATAAGACCATGAAGGAATATTCAAACAATCTTCTATTAGAAGGATTTCGCCCTCAATCATCCCAGTACACTTGTATGCATATCCAAATGAAATACCTCAATTTTTTTATCGTACTTTCAGGTTTCCACTTCTCTATTAAGTAATAAGTATCTCTTTTGAAACTTTTGCTAGTATAGATATGAAAATGCGCGAGCAGGATGACATCTGATGATACAATAGAAATCTCAAGTTATAATTTTATTTGATATTGCACTACATTAATTAGTTGTTTCATAAATGCATGTCAGCAATGATCTTCTATCTAGTATACTTTCCATTTCAATACAGATATCTAGATATTAGCGCTCCTCACTTCCAGGACTAACACTGGAGTGCACTAGCTACTTTAAACACATTGTATATGCATGCCTGTTAAGAATTAGACATAAATTAAAGCTCCATCTTAGCTTCTTCTTTTGTAGCCACCCTTATGTTAAACTGATGCCTAACTTGGGGCTCACTGGAAGAACCAACCATTACAGTCTGTATCCCTGAGACTAATTTCCTCTTCCCGTGTGCATCAGCTAAGCTGAAATCCTTGCACACATCCAATTTTATTGTCACTGTTTGGGTCTTCCCTTTCTGCACCCAGACTCTTTCAAATCCCACCAGCTGTATATTAGGCGCTCCAATCATATTTGTCGGCTTCCAGAACACTAGGACAACATGGGATCCATCCATTTTGCCATTATTCTTGACCCCAACTGTGATGTTTATCCCTACATTCTGGCAATTCACGGTTGAAATATCAATGGCTTGGGCGGTTAAGTTGGTATCTTGGACATGTCTTGTCTTTAGCTTTATGACAATGGTGGGAGGCGCCGAAATTATGAATGAGGAAAAGGTCGAGTAGCTTAGTCCATGGCCAAATGGATAGATTGGTTTTTCATTGTAGAATCTGTAAGTTCTTCCCGGAAAGTTTCTACTAGAATTTGCTCTCATGTTCATGTCACTCATTGGCACTTTGTCAACATATTTCTGAGGATACCAAGTGAAAGGAGACCTCCCACCTGAAATAGCATTGCAAAACAACAAAATCAAGAAGAACCTTTTTCTATTTTCAACTTCTGTTTGAACTGGGAGGTAGGCGGGAGGCGAGAGGGGCGGAAAGGGGGGGGGGGGGGGGGGGGGGCGTTGGAGAGGAACTAAAGCTTTAAAGTTTATTAAGAGAACCTGGATTATAATCTCCAAAGATGACTTGAGAAATGGCATCACCACCATCTTGACCAGGATAGCCAACCCACAAAATAGCCGCAATCTTTCTATTATTCTTGGCAAAGGTGACATCAATAGGACTGGCTGACATAATTACTAGAATGACTGACCCGTTCGTTGCCTTAGCCACGTCTGTTACAAGCTTTTCTTGAAATCCTGGCAATGTCAAGTTCACTCTGTCCAATGATTCTGTCTCTATGGATTGATCAAGCCCTACAATAAGCACCACATTGTCAGCTGCAGCTGCAGCCTTCGCTGCTGCCTCGATTTTGCTTGCATCAGTGCATTGAACGTTTACACATCCTGGATCATATGTTATGTTTGATAAATACTTCTTCATTCCCTGTAAAGGGGTGGTGAAGCGGCAAGGTACCCCTGCATAGATACCTAGCATCGTTCCACTGGCATTAGCATTCGGACCTATAAGAGCCAAGTTCTTGATGGTGCTTGGCAACAGAGGAAGTACACCATTGTTTTCTAACAAAACTATCCCTTGTTCTGCAGCTTCAATTCCCAAGGATTGATGACCATCGGTACACACATCAGATGGTCCAAGGTTTCCAAATGGTTGCATTTTTGGATCACCATCAAAGAATCCAAGCCTCATTAGTACAATATAGTTATATATCAATGACTGATCAACTGTAGATATGTCCACCTTGCTCAAATTCACTGCTTTCTCTGTATACTTTCCTAGATAATCCCCACAATTCATGTTCAGACCTGCAGGATCACGATAAACATTGAAAACTTACACAAAATTATAATCTCTATTTCAAGAATAATCAGGGGAAAGTAGTTAGAAGACCTGCTTTCAGAGCAAGGGCAACTGCATCCTCACGTGTGGGAGTATAGTGTATGTAATCATAGTAAACTTCAATAGAATCACAATCCGAGACAATGTATCTGATAAAACGATTTTGCCACATGAGATGTTAGAAAAGAGTGCAGATTACCACTTTTTTTTGGAAATAGAAATGAATTTATTAGATGTTAAGTATATTTGTTTTTTGAGCCCTGCTGCTGATTAGATTATCTAATGATCTAAAGGGTAGAATTGCTTTATGAATCCTTGTTTAGTTGTTGGCATAAAGATTTCAGAATTTCGGGACTCTAGAGAAAATGAGTAAACGAACCCGTCTAGACCCCATTGACCTCTGATCACTCCCTTGAGCAATTTTGGGTCAGCACAAGTTGGAATTTCATTCACGCGATTGTATGAGCACATCACACTGCTAACATGACCCTCCTCTACACAGCTTTTAAATGGTGGCTGGAAAGTATCCTCCATATCCTGTGCTGTCACCTGTAAAAGTTTCATGGCCAAGTTTATTTCTAGAATTTTACATGTTGTAACTAAATAAATTGAATGGGTGCTTTGTAAGCTATTTGATTACCTTGGCGTCAAAATGAAATCGGTCAATGCCCTTCCAATTATCAAGATCATAAGCAGTGTAATGTTTACAACAGCTGGAGACTTTAAGCCTGTTTTGACTGCTGAAATAGTCTTCTCCATCGACTTCTTGCAAGCCTCGGACATAGTTAACAGCATACTTGGAGACCACAAGAGGGTCTTCACCTGGTGTTTCTTGAGCTCTGCCCCATCTGGGGTCCCTAAGAACATTCACATTGGGGCTCCAATAGGTCAATCCAGCCAGGCCAACATTGTGCATAGCCCGAGCCTCAGTCGATACAACCTGGCCTAACTTGCGCCATAATGAAACATTAAAACTAGCAGCTGAAAGGATGACAGCAGGGAAACTGGTGGCTCCAGGCACTGTCGCATTGAAAAGTACTCCAGGCCCCGTATTTGAGACCCCATGTAGTGCCTCAGACCACCATTCGTAAGCTGGCACACCAAGCCTGGAAATGCCTGTTGCTGTGTTAACTAGTTGTTTCACTTTTTCTTGGAGACTTAAGCGTGATACCAAGTCTTTTGCTCTATCTGTATAAGATAAAGAAGTGTTACAAAAACCATAGGTGCTGGTCTTAGGGTCATTCTTGTGACATGCATGTAGTTTGGAAGTAGTACATGGTATCGTCAAGACGACTATAAAGAATATTAGAGAAAATCGAAAGTGTTTTTCCATAGCTAGCTTGTCTGTGTTTGGATGATTCAAACCAAGCTGTGCTTTACCTATTTATACCAGAATTTGTGTGAAGACTGACTTATGCAACAAAATAGGATGTTAATTGTCGCTTAAGAATTGGCAGGTATAATGGTTGTTTGGCTTTGGGATGAAAATGTAATTATCTCATACCTTAATTAGTAACTTGGACCACTTCTTGTGAAATAGTATACAGTGAAATTTTTATTTGCCTTGTTCATTCCAAGTGTGATTTTATCGGTTGTTAAGGGTTATATTTTTTAGCACATTATTAGAAATTGTAATTATCTCATACCTTAATTAGTAACTTGGACCACTTCTTGTGAAATAGTATACAGTGAAATCTTTATTTGTCTTGTTCATTCCAAGTGTGATTTTATCGGTTGTTAAGGGTTATGTTTTTTAGCACATTATTAGAAATTTTAACAGATCATTATTTAGACTTGGAATTGTATTCCTAGTTTCTCTGAGTACATATTTTCAGCTACATATATGATTAAACACAACATGAGGTAGTTTTGAGCTCTATTTATCATGTATTGACAACATCATAAGGGAATAGGTCCCTTTCTCTTATTTATCTTTTTCCTTTGTAACTTTGGAAACGTCAATGAATCAATTGTTCAGTTATATGAATCAATTGTCAGTTATATGAATCATCATATAGTGTATCATTTATATCATATTAAGAGAATTCATCATAGTTTTAGTTATTTTTACAGTGATCTATGTCAACCTGCTACGAGAATAATCCTCTTTATGGGCACTTAATCAAGGAGTAATTAATATGAATAAACCACTATGAAAGCAATTTTAACAGCTCACGTAAATGATTGTAACGATTATGCAGTGAAGTAAAAGCATTCATATGAAAGTAAAACGGGTCAGGTAAATTGTGACTTTAAAGATAAAACATTGATTAATAGGGACAACACCAAAAGCCACTACTTCTGCGCGATGGTCCTAACCTTTGCCTTCAAATAATAAATATTGGTATTCCAAAAACAAAAATAATAAATATTGGTATTCCAAAAACAAACCTTTCTTCAAAGTCACATTGACAGAGCAGTTTGAGAGTTTTAGTGACACATTACTTATTATGGTCTAGTGGTACCAATCTACTTTTAATATGTCCAATGAAATTTACCCACGTAGGTAGTGACGGAGGCAAAATTTTCACCAAAGGCGTTCGACATCCACTGTATATCATATTATACTACAAGCGGGAAGTTCCTATGTCAAAAGTTGAGTTACGAAAAGCCCATAAAAATTTGTTTGATGATTTTGCCCTTCAATTTAAGTCCCCCAATTATTGTCAATTAATTCAATTAAAAGAAGAAGAAGAAGACGACAAAAGGGCCAAATGATTAATTTAGAGCCTGTTTGGATTGGCTTATAAGTTGCTTATAAGTTGTTTTCAGCTTTTTTGAGTGTTTGACTGACCAGCTTAAAGTCATTTTGTGCTTAAAATAAGTTCAAAAAAATAATTGGGCCCATTTGACTTAGCTTATCTAAAGCAGCTTATAAGCTGAAAACAACCTATAAGCCAAAAAAAATAAGTTAGACTACCCCAACTTATTTTTTTTTGCTTATAAGCTGTTTTCAGCTTATAGGCATAAGCCCATCCAAACAGTCTCTTAATCTATTGAAGACAGATGTATTAGGAACCATTATGTTTGTGATGGTTAAAATTCTTAATTTGTTATAAAATAATAAACCTAGAAGAAGAATATTGTAGAGAAAGAGAGGAGAGAGGAGAATTCTTTTATTTTTCTTGAGGGATTATCATACAATGAAGGGAACATCCTTATTTATAATAGAAAAGTAACTTGGTCCCAAACATACTAATCCAAACTTTTCTCTTAAAGATAGACATTCACAATAAATAGATAATATTTATAACACTTCCCCTTGGATGTCTATTTGATAGATAACGAGCCTCATTAAAACCTTACTAGAAAACCCAATCAAAAAAATTCTAGTGAAGGAAAAAGAGTACACCTTTCTAATAATATTCATTTTGGCTGCCTCACTAAAAACTTTAAAAGGAAAACCCAGTCGCAGAAAACCTTGTATGGGGAAAAGATTACAGTGCATATTAACTCCCCTTGATGAGAACTTCAATCCAAATACTTGAGTCTTTGCATCTCAATCTTGTACACCATCTTCTCGAAAGTTGCAGTTAGTAGGGACATGGTGAACAAATCAGTCATATTATCACTCGATCGAATCTGTTGCACGTTGATATCACCATTCTTTTGGAGATCGCGTGTGAAGAACAACTTTGGTGAAATGTGTTTTGTTCTATCTTTTTTTTATGAATCCTCCCTTTAGTTGGGCTATGTATGCTGCACCTCCATCATCGGCGTATAATATTGTTGGAATCACGTCAAGTACATTCCTGACTTGCTTTATAAACAAATATTATCTTTGTATGATTTGATTGTCATGTAGAACAACATCGTATGACCGTAATCCTTCATGGAAATAGATAACATGTCTGGATCGAACATTTTTGTTGATCATATGAGTGCTCTATATATCCCGAAACTTGACAATATTTGTTAGGATAAACACATTCATATCGGGACTTGTCATTGATCTTATTTCAATATCTCCATGTAGAAGTAAAACTATATCAGACTCATAGTTATATCAAAATATATAAATGCATCAATTGCATAAGGATATGGTACTTCAGGACCAAAAAATTCCGCAAGTTTCTCATTTCAACTTCTTTCAGTAGATAATCTACTACTTTAGAAAAGTCTTCAAGGATTTCAACAATATTCATCAACTTGCACAATAATATGACATATTTTGATTTCCATAAAGACGTAAGGATAAACAGAGACATTTTATATCCTTAGTCAATGAATATTCAATAAGGTGATTAATCACATTCACCTTACTTTATTTAATCCATGTAAAAATTATGAACTTGATTTAATCCATATAAAAACTGTGAACAAATTTTTAGAACCTATAGATGCTTCAGAACATTCAGTTGTATTTAAATGGCGGGACATCTTCTGGTGTCCAGACTGCAAGTCCAACTTTACGCTTACCAAGATGCATCATTTCACTTGGTAATTATTTCTACGTCAGCATGCTTTAAACAAATGTAGAATTCATATCCTCACAATTTTTTTTTTACGATATTGCGCTATATTGTATAAAAACATATCGTCGACGTTATATCATTTATATCAGTTCATAATGCGACATAACTTATTAAGATCTCATCACTTTCATTATTTTTAGGTACCTAAACCTCTCACGAGGTTTCATGAAGTGTTGTGTTGTAAGCTCTTCGGGAGCACATTGCCTCCTTATTATGACCATTTTGATCATTTGCTCCTCTTCCTTTTTAAGGACTATTGTATTTGGAATCAATTGGTATATCACGCTTCATGCATGCAGTAGACTCTGTCCTTCAGGGACATTAATTTTAATAGGGGCGCTTTGCAGCTGAAATATGAAATTAGTTTTAGGTCAGCAAATGCTCTAGCATTTGACTTGAATTACCTTTGAATGAGGATCAACATAATGATATTCATAACATATTTCTTAGCTGCTTATTCTCTTCCCCTCATGTTAGAAGTAGATTAATTAATCATATACCACAAATAAAAAACTATTAAATGAAAATATCTGGTTCCTGACCCTAAACCAATTGTGAGGGGAGAATTTATCATAATGTATTGGTTTGAGCATACAAGTGATGTTGTATGCAATATAGCATATCTCAGACCAGCACATGAAACTTTATTCTCATAATAATGGTTTAGCTATTTGTTGGAGGCATTCAATGCTACACTAGCTTGGATATGAACCAGCATTATCAAAATGAACTGTCTTGATTATATAATCTGAAAATAGTGTTCTTAACTCAATTATTTTGAGCAAGCAACTATGCAAATGTCAAACTGCAGGTTGACAATAAGTGCACATGTGACCATCTCATAGATGCATCTATTTAATGTCACATAACATGTGAACACGCCTATATTCACCTTTTATATATTTCAGAATTTCGGGAATTCAATCCCAACATTAGCTGGTATAATCAACTTATCATGAGATCAAGAAACACAAATAAATTCTTGAAGAATCTTCTAGTTCTTCAATATATGTTGAATATTCAATCTTCATATCATATTTGAATCGAGATGGCCAAATTGCTCATGCCAACTAATAAAATTATTTATAATAGTAAACTTTAAGTTTACCATGCCATGTGATATTTGTTTTAGTAAACTTCTGATTTACTATGACATAATTTTTTTGTTTTTTGTATCAATAAACTTCTGGTTTACCGTGACATGTGCGCTCATCATGCTTATATTTGTGTAGTACAATTTGGATAATAAAGAGGGTAACCTTTCACATACATATTTCTTACCCACTACGATTTTGAAGATATTTGATCATCCAATCATTTATAGCTTCAATATGATAGCCATTTACTTTAATAAGACTTCAGGTTTACGACAACTTTTGTTTCGATCACAACTTTGCATATTACAATCTAGAACAAATGACATAATACTATACAAGCTTTTTAGGAGCCTTAAATTTATTCTCCTTAATCACATATTGTTTGGACACTACTAGTGACTGATCTTTTAGATAAATAGTTAGCTCTTCTGGAGCCTTTAATTGATTTTTGTACTATTAAATATTACCCTGACATCGTTGGTGTCATGATAAAAAAATTTGCAATCAAATGAATATTATAAAGACATTCTTAAATTCATAAATGATAAAAGTAAACATTAAGTTATACATACACTTCTATCATCAACTTCTATGATAAATATCTCCTTCAGGGAGAACACCCATTAACATCCGAATATTTTGTATCAAAGCGGCAACCACATATTTATTTCTTTCTTCAGGAAATTTTTGTATCAATTATTATTTCCTTTTGAGAAATCAGCAAGTAAACATAATATATTAATGTGGTTATAGTAGAAGGTATTCTACAAAAATTGTATCCTTTTGCCTTAGAATGATACATAATAAAAGTATCGAAGATGATTTGACGTGCGACAATACGTGCAGCAATGATCTTCATACAAGAGTCCGGAACCAAAATGACCCATTAAAAATCAAAGTCAACAAAAATACCCCCAAAAACAATTTGGTACAATACTGCGCTAAAGCACTTAATCGTGGCGGAGCCGTTAACTGCTTTAGTGCAGTAAAATAATGCGCTAAACCAAATTCTCTCTCCCCTATAGCGCAGTATTCCACCATAAAATCCCTTCGGCTCCACCACTAGTCCCTCCAGTGGCGTTAAAAATCTTTAAAAACAAACGCCATTGGAGGCGATATAAGGTGGTCCCCACATAAAAAAACGTCGTTTTCTATTAATTTTCGTCGGAAAACTTTAGATTCTTGGTATATTCAAGTCAAGGAGCAAGATTCTAACATTGATTTGTGGGGAAAAGCGGCGTACAACTCGATTAACACAACTCTACAAAAATCTTTGATTAAGGTTTTCTACTATGAACTTTTGTTATTAATTTGTTATATACATTATATTGTACGCATGTTTAACATTTAATCGTCGTTAATTTAAAAAAAAAAAAGAAAAAAAAAAGAGTCAAATTTCATTTATTTTTTTTTGGTTTGATCTGCTGGGCAGTGGCTTTTGCCACTGTTCCTTTTTTTTTTTTTTTTAGAAAATTCATTAATTGTTAAATGTGTATGAATTGTTAATTTGTTAAATGTTTATGAATTGTTAAGTTGCTACATGTTTATGAGTTGTTAATTTGTTAATTGTTTATGAATTGTTAATTGTTAATGAATTATTATTTTGTCAATTGATTATTTGTTAAATATTGATTATGAATTAATTAGTTGTTAAATATTGATTATGAATTGAAAGAAGTTGATTGTTAATGAATTATTATTTTGTAAATGATTATGAATTGTTAAATCTATATTATTTTAAAAGCATGAATATATATGTTAAATAAAAAAAGATTATCTAAAAAAGAATAGTTAAAGTTCTTCTTTTCATAAATACATAGGTTAACGATAAAAAGGTAAAGTTTGTAGGAAAATAAGTGTTGACGAATATACTCTTTTAGTCTAATTTTATCATATTTGTGTTGGCTATTTGGTCAACTAAAAATATATCGCATATTCAAAATAGAGTTCTAAACAAATATTACTACTGAATTTCGATTCCCAAACTAATTAACTTAAAAATCTTTGCCATCACATAATTCAAAACCACGCGTCCTTACTATCACATATTAAATTTACTGCACATTTAATATGACGAAAGTTATGTTGAAAATAATTATTTTTCTTCCAATATTTGGTTGGAGAGTGAAAATAATATTTGGAAAAGACTATCTAAATAATTAATCTCCTATTATGTTAATTATGCCATTGTTATTTTATTTATTTGTGAAATTGTTTATCCCATGTTAATTATTCACAAGATATAATACAACATAATTCACATATTCCCCACAAATTATTAATTAGTTAATATAAGTTCTCTTTCATTTCAAGAATAATGACTATTTTAGTTTGTACAGACCGAACTTTTTCATGGATCCGAATGTTCCCCCGAGCCCGATGATCACCCGGGGCCTGATGATCACCCGGGGCCCGATGATCACCCTGGGCCCGATGATAGATCAGTATTGTCTTTGCAAGGCAATCATAGGTCAGAGTTATGATAGGCTGGTACTATAGAGATATCGACTAGGCTCCGTCCCTGTAGGCTGTAGAGAGCGTAGACTCTTTTACGCGAGCGCCCTCCACACCCTTGCGCCTTAGAGATATTGTTTCAGGGCGGCATCTATCGTTGCGTGTCTGTTGGTCGGGTACAACATGATTGGGCGCTCATTACGGGCATGGTTGAGCGGTGGAGGCTGGAGACACATACCTTCCATCTTCGCACTGGTGAGGCCACGAGTACACCTCAGGATGTGGAGGTCCTCTTTGGATTGCGGGTAGATAGAGAGCTATTATACACTTGGTACGAGCCTCCTCCTGGTAGTACATGGGTGACGGAGTTGACTAGGCTCACCCACTTCGTGCCTGATGCCGAGGGCCAGATGTCGGGACAGAGTCGGGTTCAGATTAGTGCACTATGCACTTATTTGGAGGTAGAGCCTCCTGTTGAGGATGGCACCCAGCAGGACGTTGTTAATCGTCATGCCCGTTTGTACCTGCTTATTATATTCGGGGGCATCTTGTTCCCGAACTCATCGGGTGCCTTTGTCAGTTTACTATATTTGGTTTTCTTGGAGCATCTTGACGGCTTGGGAGTCTACAGCTAGGGCGGTGCTGTTTTGGCGTATCTTTACAGATGCCTATGTCGAGCGTCTATTGGTGCTGTCAGCGATTTGTGTGGATTTTTTGCTCTTCTCCAGGTAATATTTTAAGTGTGCGTTCCTTTAATGTAAAAAAAACCTCTTGAAACGACGACTAAAAAATCGTATTTTCTAATATCGCTTACAATTATGAGTGTGGGAGAGGATGTTGCCTTTTCAGCCCGTACCTAGGCATCACCTCGAGATTGACATGCCTTATGCGAGGAGGTGGACAACAGGTTTTGACCGGGATGTGGATACGCACCACAATATTCTTCCATTCCGGGACCAGCTTGATCACATGACGGACGATGCAGTAAAACTATTTAACTTTACATTATTAATTTAATTAAACGTCTTTTCTACTTAGCGATCACTGATTTGTATTTATATTTTATGCAGCTATTTATATGGACGTCGTACGCTGCTGATGGTTTGCCGGCCTTTTGCAGGGCAGGTTAGGGGTTTGGAGGTCGCGGTGTCCATTGATACACCTGGACATCGTAGAGGACCACATGCCCGAGCGTCTCTTTTGACAGTTTGGGCATACACAGAGTATACCCCCTGACGTCCGTCATGAGCTGCGACACTACCAGCGGGACGATCGGGCTATCGTTGATGATGATTTTCTGGCTTTCATGGCTGTCCAGCTCCACCGTTGAAAGAACAGGTTCGGCACTTTAGCGATGGTTGGCCATTTGACTCCCATTGAGGATTACATGCGCTCGTATCATCAGATCACATGCCGATTGATTGACAACCCGTCTTTGCGTCCCGCAAGGAATGTAGGATACTCAGCACTCGCGGGGCAGTACGAGGCATTGGTAAGTTTATCGTATTTAGATTTATTTAATTGCATTAATTGTTACGTTTTAAAAAATAACTTTTTTTACTGTTGAACACAAATGTAGCTGGTGGCCGTACATCGATTACGCATGTTGGGGTTAGAGCATATACCTTACCCCGGGCTTGAGGGGCTTGCGTCAGAGATAGTACGGATATCCGAGGATGGTATCCGGCAGGCAGGAGAGATTAGGCGTATGCGGGAACCTGTTCCAGAGGCTGAGTATCAGCCAGCGCCAGCAGGAAGACCGGGTGCTCCCAGAGTAGGAGGCCGTGCTGCCAGAGGACGCCGTGCTGCCAGAGGATGCGGTGCGCGTAGAGGACGCAGTGCTGCTGCTAGAGGACCTGGTGGTGGAGGACACCATCTGGTAGATGAGGCCGATCTCATTCCAGAGGACGTTCCCGTTCTAGTCCATCTACAGCCGTTCCAGGCTGGTGGCAGCTCACCTGGGGACTCTACGTTTACTGTCACGACCCAACCCCGTAGGCCGTGACTGGTACCCGAGCTGGACACTCGTATACACCTATTAACTATAATCATCTACAGCTAGCATAACAAGAACTTATATACATATAAAGACAAGACGCTACTTTAAAGCTGTCGCATATATGCATGTCATAGCCACCTGTCTCCTGAGGAGTTACAACTTTCAACAGATTATATCGCACATAAGCCGGCAAGGCTGTCATATATAGGGGAACGTCCCAGCTACACACAAGCCAACAAGGCTACCATAATATACAGTTTCCACAACAAATATATATCTACGCAAGCCGACAAGGCTGCCACTACACACAACATCCCAACATATACGAATGGGTACGCCCCAAACATAAGTCATGTCTACACAACAAAACGACAACTATATATAGACCCACACATATGTCTACAGACTTCTAAGAGTAACGACAGTATCATATGACTGGACAGGGCCCCGCCGTACCCTGAACAAACACATATATATACAACAAGGAGGATCTATACCACAAAGCTAGGCTCCGGAACAAAGGAGCACTCCAAAATAGCTGAATAGATATCCTATGCTGGCGGATCTCCGCAACGAGCGTCTGTACCTGCGGGCATGAAACGCAGCCCCCCCCCCCCCCCCCGGAAGAAAGGGAGTCAGTACGGAATATGTACTGAGCATGTAAAGCATGAAATATAGTAAATAGGATCATACTGAGACAAGAGTGTAGGACCCAGTGCAACAACCAGAAAACCATAAGACTTGCCTTTGAACATAAATCATATGTGCCAACATCATACTCACACCATTATAGGACTTAATAACATGACTAGATAATTATACTGTACATAAGCATATATAACGTGTCCCGGCCCTCTAGTGAGGGGCTCGGTAAATAAAATCATCATATACATGTACATATAACGTGTCCCGGCCCTCTAGTGAGGGACTCGGTGAATAAAATGATCATATGCCATCCTGGCCGCCATCCCCATATCATCATGTCATCATATCATCATATATATATATATATATATATATATATATATATATATATATATATATATATATATATATATATATATATATATATATATATCGTGTCCCGGCCCTCTAGTGAGGGACTCGGTGAATTATGCAGTGGATCTGCGCACGAAAACATGTCCTGGCCCGGGACTCAGTGAAGGATGTAACTGTAAGCACGAGCAGAGTGATAAGCAACCATATACATACAAATCATCTTTTAAGACTCAATAGATAAGTAAACTAACCAGCCCTCAAGTATCATGATAACAATCATATTAATTTCTTTTTAAATGTCGTTACGAACTATAACAAAGAACGTTTCAGGGATCATATACATGTATCAAATTAACATGAGATAGCTTATGAAAGTCAAGGACACCTCTAGTTATGTAATTCTTTAAGAATAGAAACTTCTATGCATCATATATTAGTCAATCATATAATAGACTCGAGACAATAGCTCGACTATCCTGAAAGTTCTAACATCAAGAACAAATAAAAATCACGAGTCATGCTTGGAACTAGTGAGTAGAATTATCCCAAGGCTCATATCATATCTTTACTTATATCTAGGACATGCCAAAAGAAGGAAGGGATAGGCTTTACATACCTTTAGCGTTTAGTCGTAATACAACTCATACACGCTGCCCAATAGTATTTTATCCTATATTAAGATATCAAAAACTACGATTAGGCTACGAGGGAATTCAATACGTATTCTAACGTTAATAACCCCTTTCTAAACAATTAGACGACGTTTCGTTCGTATTCAAACCAACTACTACCACAAGCCAATATTGCTAGTCATGCATTCAAGTATCAACCTGAGACTATTTAAACATGACTCGAGGGAACTCCGGACAGCCCGTACAATATTCAAAACAACCCAATCAATATACCAAACAACCCGCAATCTTCACACTTGACAAGAACGACAACACATACTTTCTTCCAATTCACAAATCCTATCAACAATCACATGTTTAACAACGTCATTTACACAATTATAAGAAGCTATATTAACGTTCTATTAGTTTATACAACAGCCCGCAACAATCACAATTCCAACTTGAACTATTAAACTTCATCTTTACTATAATGTCTATAACCACAACAACTAAACATCAATTAAATCAATTCACCAAGTTCTCCTAAATCATCCCCTACACGATCTCAACATAATCACACATAATCTTCATGAACTTCATTCGTCCCTACACATTACAATACGTTCAACCATCCTCAATACATGTACAAGAAGATTAAACATTACTTCATATAAGCTTATCACACGGCTCACTTTAAATTTCAGCAACAACAATCCAATATCAACATGCATAATTCTTATGCACTCAATTCACATTTATGCATATTCACAATACATCCAACTCACCACACAACACATGAAAAACGATCAACTCTTACCTTCACGATCTTGTTCTTCGCTACCTTCTCCAACAGTCCAATTCACTTGGAATTTACCTTGAACACCAACAATTTCCTTAGGAATTTAGCTCCTAATTATGCCCTCACCAAAGTTCACTCTCTCGGCCAACAATGGCTATGGCCGAGAGCCTTCCTTCTTCTTCATTTCCATCTCCCTTCCTTTGCCTTAGAACTTCTATCAAACAATAAAAATTGAGCTTTCTCCTTCAACCATAAATCTGGCCGAAAGCAGCCATGAATATATTTTCTTGTTCTTGAAATTTATTTGCAACAATGGACATGAAGATGACCATTTCTCTCTATTCTTGGTCATATATATATGATTTCCTATCTTGTTACACGTACCCCCCTTCCATGTTGACTCACCATAGCATTGTTTCATTTATTATTTTTATTATTTTTATTATTATTATTATTATTATTATTATTATTATTAATTGGGTGGGGCCCACACGCCTAATTAGGCTAATTAATGAATAATTAAACTCTTAATCCCACTTAATAATATAATCATGGTTAGTAAATCCCCAAAATCCAATAATATTTTTATACCAAATAAAATTTATAGGCAACTTGTGCCTTGAACAAAAATTGGGAGTTAAAAGTCTCTACCTCGTACCCTAAAATAGTCTTGTCTTTAACTTGTCGCGTTTAGCTTAAAATATCCCAATGGATAAAAATACGGGATATAACATTTACGCCGGGGCTCCTACTTGTTGAGATACCTGGGTCTTCATCACGGCAGAACCAGAATGCATACATGGAGGAGCGTGATAACGTCGATTGGGCGGTGTTACGCGTTTCATTAGCTAATGAGCGGCCTGTGAAGAATTTAGAGGGAGCCAAGATTCTTTTGATCCCGGTTAGTATTTAAAATACTTATTTGTTCATTTAAATTACTTATTTTAAATATATATGTTACTCATTATTTAGTAATATTTTATATTTTAGGATTCGGCGCCAGCGGGTCCACCAGAGCCACCCACTCAGGCGTTTTCTCATGGGCCTGCCGAGCCAGCGGTGTCTTCCCATGTGACTGTCAAGCCACAGGTAAGCTTTTTATTAAAATTAGTTTTATTCAATATAAGGTCAATATTTAAAATACATATTTGATTATTTAAAGTACTTATTTTAAATATGTATGTTACTTATTATTTCATTTTTTTTTCTTCATATTTTAGGATTCGACGCCAGTGGGTCCATAGGAGCGAACCATTCAGGAGCCTTCTCATCAGCCTGCCGAGGTAGAGGTGTCTTCTCATGAGACTATCGAGGTGCATGTAAGATTTTTACTTAAAATCAATTTTATTCAATATAAGGAAAATATTTATTTAATTTTTATAACATTTATTTGGACTTCGAACAGCATTTCCTCTAGGAGACTACCTCATATTCTGCACCAGACCCATCTCAAGAGCCTACTCAGGCGCCCGTTGATACACAGGTTTGATTATTCAACAAACGTTAATGTATTCAATATAAATAAGAAATAGTACTAATTATTATGTACTTTTCAGGTTTATTCTTCGGCGCCTGCGGTGGCGACTCCCGACGAGGAAGAGGTCGAGCTTCCAGACCCAGGTCAGCATGAGGTTCTGCCCGTGTTAGCGGGACCAGATCCCAAGAAGAAGCACATTCTAGTCAAGGGCGCACGAGCCAGGGGAAGAGGAGATGATCATGACTTGGAGCACCCGGTTATTAAGAGGAAAAAGGGCGATGGAGACGATGGCGAGGGCGGTGGGGATGGTATGAGCCTTAGGCCTAAGGATAGTCTCAAGCATACCACATGTGGGACCCATCCACGATTGTGTATATACATTAATGTTGTACAGTTTGTCGTAAATATTATATATTTTTTGCATATCTATTTATATTTATAAATATTATCTTAGTCTTTATTATTATTATTTATAGTTTCACATCCTAAATTGATAATAAAAAAAAAACGTGACACATTCGAAATAAAGTTAAGCATTAATTTAAAAATAACATGAAACCCTAAAAGATAAATAACGTAAAGCTAATGACTACAAGTCTTCAAACAAAATAGGACTTCGAGCCTACCTTATTAATCGTACGAATATAAGTAGGGTTCTATATAAAATATTGAAGTTCCGGAGTCTCAAAGCATGATTAATATACAGCTCAACTACGTAAAAAAATATGAAAATGTAATAAGAGGCTGTTTTGGGAAAACGGTGGAGTCCTATAGCGGAGTATTTTACTGCGATATAGGGGACAGAGAGTTTGGTTTAGCACAGTAAATTACTGCGCTAAAGGTACTTTTATACCAAATTTTTTTTGGGGTATTTTAGTTCACTTTGATTTTTAATGGGTCATTTTGGTTCCGGACTCTTCATACAATGGGGGATTATTATACAATGAAGGAAGCACCCCTAGTTATAATAGAAAAGTAACTTGGTCCCAAAGTTACTAACCCTAACTTTTCTCTTAAAGATGGACATTCACAATAAATAAATAATATTTATAACATAATTTACAAATTTATTCATTAAAAATTGAGTGATAACATTATTCTTGAACCACATAAATAACTTCTATTAATAACTAATAAATATAAACTTAGGCTACATCTTTACATATTTTCTTAACAGTATTATTTAGAATATCACCCTTTCCTATTCCAACTATTATTGATTTGGTCCTCTAAGCTCCCACGGTTACCAGAGAAACAGTTATAACATAGCCTTTACTCATAATTTATTACCATTACACTCTGTAAAAGTAGAACCAAAGTGTTAAAACGGAGTTCTTTTTTTTTTTTTTTTTTTTTTTTTTTTAATGTTTCGTGTAGTATTCAGTATTCAGCTCCAACTACAATACCCAGATAAATTTATTTTTCAAAAAAGGATAAAAAAATACCCCTAAACTTTTAAATATTATTTATTTCTATCATTCGTTATACTTTTCGTCTAATTATGCCCTTACCATTATATTTTGATTCAGATTTGCCCTTAATTTAGACGAACTGACATGTGTCAGCCTCACAATAAAATAACTCATCCCCAATTTAATTTAACCCGATTTAACTAAATCCAACCCAAGTTTTAACCCACTACCCGACCAGTGGCGGATGTAGATAGAGCCGAGGGGGTTCATCCGAACCCTCTTCGGCAAAAAATTACACTGTATATATAAGGTGAAAATTATTTTTTATGTATATATAATACACGTTGAACCCCCTTAGCTTCTTCATTTATGGCTTCTTTATATTTTTGAACCCCTTAACATAAATCCTGGCTCCGCCACTGTACCCGACCCACACCAAAACCTCCTCATCTCTTCCAAATTCTACACCACCATTTCTCTATGTCTTTTCCGGCGACAACACCCACCAAATGACCGACGGCCATAAATCAATCTCTCTCTCTGAACCTCAAGAGAATTGCTTGAACTGAACTTCCCACTTTCCTCAAACATAAATGAAGCAAAATCCACTTCAATCAAACTTTCATTTTCTTCACCTTCATGAAACATCATATTTTAGAATAGCACAACACAAGAACAAAGAACAAATATTCCATGAAAGAACAAAAAATCGAATATTGACTTTATTAAAAACCCAAAAAGAAAAAATATTGAAATGTATAAATTCCAAAAGGAAACCACCCATAACTAAAAAAAACACCTCAAATATCAAAAACCCATTTCGTTTTTTGCACCCAAATGCACAAAAACCACATTTTTACCGAGAAGCAGAGATGCAAATCCTTAACTATCAAAAACTCATGAGGTCTTTTGCACCCAAAAATGAAAAAAAAAATCACTTTTTTACGAAGATGAAGGGATGCAAAACCTTAAGAGAGTCGCTTGAACCGTACTCTAATTGTCAAAAAAAAAAAAAAAAAAAACTGTACTCTACTGAAGCAAAAACATGGTGGAGCTTTTTCTCTGATAATATTTTTTACTTTGTTAATATTTGAATTGGACTTTTAGTACTTGAAAGAAAGTAATTGTTGAAGTTTGAAGGAATTTTCTACTCTGTTACTTGAATCAATCATGAAGTCCCTGAAGTGACTGAGTGAGAGAGAGAGAGAGAGAGAATTGAGTGATTCTTATTGAATATTCCTCGCAGAACGATTGTAAGCAATGATGAACAAGAATAGATCAACAACAATTTTCCAGAGTGCAAGTATAGTAATATGTGTAATCCGACGATTTACAATGATAGGATGATAGGCAATTGGATGGATATAACAGAGAGAGAGAGAGAGAATTGGGTGAATATTTTGGGGGTGGGTTAATGAAAGGGAACCGAGTCGGATTTAGAGCCCGTTTGCATGGGTTTAAAAAAAGGGATTTTTATGTATGAAGTGTTTTTAGAATTTTTAAGTGCTGAAAGTTATTTTTATAAATAAGCAGTTAAATGTTTGGATAAAAGTGTTTATGTTTAAAATAAGTTGTTGATGTGTTTAGTAAATAAGTGCTGTTAAGCACTTATTTTCTGTTAAAATGACTGAAATACCCTTAAAGATGTTAACACCATAATAAGTTGATTTAAAAGATTTTTAAACTCTAAAGTTGATTCAAATCAAAAGTAATTTATATTTTAAAATCACTTCCACTATAAAATATTTATTTAAGTTAATTTTTATAAATACATGTTACTTAAGGGGGTGCATGAGCTAAAAGAGACACTTATTTTGGAATGAAGAGTTGTGTATTAATTATGAGAATATTAATTAAACCATTCTTCTTCCTCCAACAGATATATCCTATGTTAACGGTGAAGAGTGGATTTTACAAGATTTAATGATACGTTTTGACACTGATAATAAATGTTGAGTTCTTCTCTGTAGATTGTGTTTTTGGCTACTGTATTGTTCCTGGAAAGTCCTTCTCGTGTATAATCTTTAAAAAATGTTCATTTATAAATTCTTGTGAAGGCAAATTTTTACCACTATGCTATTTACTATCACCACACAACTACCAATTACCCCCCAGTACTTGGCATTTCCACCACTGCCACCACCGTAAGTTGGCCTCTACCAACACTTATTCACCTCCACTGCCAATCATATCCACAACTAATCACCATACATCGATCACCAACCTTCATTGTACAACATCTTAATAATCATATATATGTTAGTCAATTTTAAAAACAAATAGAGCCTTAGTTTTCCTTGTTTCAAGCAGTGTTTTAAAAAGCACGGGTGTCAAAGATGGAGAATTTGACACAAAATAAAAGTGCTAATACAACTGAAAGCACTCCACTATAAATACAAGAAGTGGAAAATATTCATATAATACAAGCATCAAGCATTAGAAATGTCACTAGCAATCATATCACAAAACCCCATCCAATAGACATCATTTTGTTCTCCTACATCTTCGACATCTACATTGTTAGCTCTTGAAGTTGTGCCAATATCATTAGAATCAACCGATGGAATATAGCTCTCATTCTCGGCTGTTTGGAATGCATCATCCACATTGCATTTCTTTCTAATATAATTGTGAATGGCCATAGTAGCAAGTACGATGTCCCTTTGTGTGTCAATGTGATAGTATGGCATGTCTCTCAAAATAGACCATCTTGCTTTCCAAACGTCAAATGTGCGCTCTACTACATTTCTACAAGAAGAATGTAAATAGTTAAATTTCTCAAGGAGAAATAAACGTTCATGAACTCTGCAACATCATAATGTTGGCAGCCCAATAACTAAACACACAGCCACAATTCCTTAGTCACAGCTTTTTGTACACATACCAAAATAGAGAGATAATAAAGAAGAAGTGGAAGCAACAGCCGCAGCAGCAGCAGCCGCAGTAGCAGCCGCCTTCAAGCTTTAGAGGTATTTCTCCTTGTACCTCTTTGAGTAACACTTAAACATTAAAGGCGAGAGAATGACATTTAATTCATGTACGTGAGTACTGAGCTTTTCAAATTCATTATGATCATCCATATCTATAGCAGGAGCTAAGTTTACAGATGTACACTATGCCTTTGGTGAAAAATCAAAGGAAAATTCAGCATATAACAGAGAGAACACAAGCATTCTGCTGCTTGCTTTATTTCCCCCGAGTATCTACTAGAAACTTCTACATTTTCTTGTTATTATTTCCTCTTAACCTAATTTAATCATGTAGTCACAAGCCAATCACAGAAGTCCCAGTTCCAAATGAGAAAATCATCATTATTCTGACATGAGATTGGATCAGAACGACTATAGGTAGTATAGCATATAACAGATACGAAACCAATTGAAAATATAAATAGGTTATTGCCATTCATCTTTCAGAAACTTGCACACATGAAGAACTCATATTAAGACAAAAGAAGATGCATAACACATGAAAAGATGGCAAACAATTAATGTATGCGTCTAGACAAGTTATTTTAAAGCATTAGAATTTGCTTATCATTTTTCACTATGCTATAGGATAAAAGCATTATAAACAAGCATATCCTTTCAACAACGCAGAAGGTTGTTTAAAAATCTTTCAACTAATAATTCAAAGAAAATTTCACATGGTTTACATATGTAAACCTAAAACCAATAAGTCGAATATGATTGCGATACATATCTAGAACAAGCATCATCCTCAAGATCATCGCCACTCGAACCATATCCTTGACTTTGCCTTTGCCTCACATATCCTCCACCTCCAACAGGTGTTCCACCAGACATACTAACAAAAAATTTGCTCTAACAAAAAAATTCAACAAATTTCTCTCCCAAAATTTTGTATACAACTTAGCCAATTTAGCTGAAAGCAACCAAACATGCCACTAGCAGCTAAAATTCCAAATTCTCTACAAACTCCTAACAAATATCCAATGCCAATTCACTTATAAAGAATCAAAAAATACAAGCTATATAACAGTAAAAAGTAACTGTATCTAGCAGTTACCAAATTACAACTCATTAACTTGAACCCTACATGCCAACTTAAATCAAGATTCACATAAAACTCAACTAAATGTTCCAATCTCTAAAACCCATATCAAGAATTCAAAATTCTCAAAAACCCAAATCAAAGATCACTTTTTTACAACAACCCAATTCAATCCGTAATATCCACGATAATCAAACAATTATTTCAAAAGCGCATTAACAAAGGTCGATTTCAAACAAAATTGGTCAAGCAATGCTACACACGAAGCAAATCAAAAATGAAAGGTCTCACTGATTACATTGAAAAATTGGAATCTAAAAATCGCACAGTACCTTTATCGATAATATCTCAGCAACAGAAGAAGCAATTTCTTCGAAACCAACGAACTTAGATACAAAAATGAAAACACAAAATCAGTGATTTACAACGAGCTTATCATCACTGATTCTACTGAGAGTTTCAGCGTAGAAAAAACACAAGTATGCAGAAAAAATCCACAGGCAAGATGAAATAAAGCTAAATTACAATTTGTAGAGCAAAATCAAAGAATAAGGAAGAAAAATACCTTAGATCAGTAGAAACTTGAAGAACTCAAGCGATTTTCAACATTGATTTTAGATTTACAACCTTACATTTTTTTAAGAACTCAGCGATTTGGGGAAATTTTAGAGAGAGAAAGAGAGTGAGTGTGGTAGTGAAGAAAGTTCTGGATTTGGAGGCTGCATTGTTGTAGAAGATGATGAACAAATGTGGAGGATGCATTGTTGTAGAAGAAATGAGGAACAGATCGTGAGTTTTAGGGCATTAGCTGGAAGGGTAGTTTGGGAATTAAAATAAAATATAGGGGATATAAAAGTAATTTTCATGGTCAACGAAAATGGCTTTAAGCCCTAAAAAAAAAAAGGTTAGGATTCCCAACTTTTCATTTTTGGGTGACTTTAAGCACTTTATAACTTAAAATAAGCACTTTAAGTGGATAGCCAAACACTACAATAGGCTAAAAAGGGCTTATAAGTTGGTTTGACCAACTTATAAGCCCATCCAAACGGGCTCTTAGGCGGGTTTAGTTAAATCGGGTTAAATTAATTGGGGATAGGTTATTTTATTGTGAGGCTGACACGTATCAGTCCATCTAAATTATGGGCAAATTCGCATCAAAGTATAACGGTAGGGCATAATTAGACGAAAAGTATAACTAAGAATACGAATAAACAATTTTTGAAAGTTCAGGGATATTTTTAACACTTTTCTGTTTATTTTTCCCACCATTTTAAAGAAGCTCTTTCCTCATGAGTCAATGACTACTACACTTCGTGGACTTTTCAATTAATTTATTTCTACTTTGTTGTTAATGTTATGAGTATGCTTGTCCATTAAGTTATTTAGCCACCAAGAGTATATGACCCCTTAGTTGTCATCTTAAATGGCTTAGCCATTAAGCATATATTTTTCCTTATAAATAGTGGCCATATGTAGAATTGAAAGAGGAGGAATACAATCTTATATCTCTCTACATATTTCTTCCGTGTATTTACTTTATAATTTTTATTTTATAACACGTTATCAGCATGAGACTCTGTTATCTCGAGCAAATACTTTAAAAGCCTCGAAGGTATTGATTTCTTTTTTTTTCCTTTACTAATGGCAAATCTTTCTAAACGTGAATTTGTAGCCTTAGATATATCCGACAATAGCTATATGTCTTGGATTCTTGATGCCGAGATTCACCTTAATGCGATGGGTCTGGCAGACACCATCAAAGATAAAAATGAGGCATCAAACCAAGACCGTGCCAAGGCAATGATATTCCTCCGCCATCATCTTGATGAGAATTTGAAAATGGAATATCTCACGGTTAAAGATCCTCTTACGCTGTGATATGATCTAAGAGATAGATATGATCACCTGAAGATGGTCATACTTCCACAAGCACGTTTTGATTGGCTCCATTTAAGGCTACAAGATTTTAAATCTGTTAAGGCATATAATTCTGCAATGTTTAAAATTATTTCTCAGTTGAAATTATGTGGTGAAAATATCACTGATCATGATATGCTGGAGAAAACATTCTCCACTTTTCCTGCCTCGAGTATGCTCCTGCAGCAGCAATACCGAGAGATGAAGTTCAAGAAATATTCTGATCTAATCTCACATCTTCTAGTGGCTGAACAACATAATGAATTATTAATGAAAAATCATGAAAGCCGACCCATTGGTACTGCCCCATTCCTTGAAGTGAATGAGGCAAATTTTAGCCATTCTAGGCGTGGAAGAGGTCGTGGCCCCAGTCTTGGTCATGGTCGTGGTCGAGGAAGGAATTTTAATCATGATTCTCGTCTTGCACCAAATAATACCCTTCACCACCAGCAGTGTAAAAAGAAGGATGAAAAGCATGAAGTTGTGCAAAAGAAAAATTCAGAAAATAAATGCTTCCGATGTGGAGGAAAAGGGCACTGGTCATGTACCTGTCGTACGCCAAAGCACCTAGTTGAGCTGTATCAAGCCTCCCTCAAAAAGGCAGAAAAGGATGCCGAAGCAAATTTTATTTCTGAAGATAATGTTGAGCCCATGCATCTAGATGTGGCAGATTTCTTTAAACTCCCTGAAGGGAAAATAGATCATCTGGTCGGTGATGGATCTGTAATAACTTAGATATTTCATACATGTCGTTTGTATTAGCTAATGTGGTTATGTTTCCATAGTTATGTAAATAAAGTGTGTGTAGTGCTTTGTTTAATAGTAATATATGTAATAAAATGTGTGTAACACTTTGTCTAATCATAATATCTACTTCGATGTTTACTTTGTCTATTCTTCCGTTTTGAAGAATATATGGAAAATCCTCAAATATTATTTGGATCAATGACCAATCATGAAGATATTTGTGTGATTGATAGTGGAACAACGCATGCTATATTCAAAGATGAGAAATACTTTTCTCACTTGCGTAGAAAAAAGGGAAATATTAATACAATTTCTGGCAATTCGAAATTAATTGAAGGCTCCAGAAGAGCTACTACATTTCTACCTAAGGGACGAAACTTGTTATAGAAGATGCATTATTCTCTTCTAGATCCCCAAGAAACTTGTTGAGTTTCAAAGATATCCGCCGTAATGGGTATCACGTCGAGACATTAAATGAAACAAATGATGAATATCTTATTATTACAAAGAATGTCTCCGGCCAGAAATATGTTTTGGAGAAATTACCAACTTTGTCTTCTGGCCTGTATTATGCAGAAATTAGTACAATTGAAGCGCACTCAATCGTAAACCAGAAGTTTAACGATTTAGGAACTTTTGTGCTTTGGCATGACCGAATGGGTCATCCTGGATCAATAATGATGAGACGAATTATTGAAAATTCAAATGGGCATCCACTTAAGAACCTGAAGATTCTTGAAAGTAGTGAATTTTCATGTGTCGCTTGTCATTAGGGCAAATTGATAACCAGGCCATCACCAATGAAAGTTGACGTTGAATCCCCTGCTTTTCTAGAGCGTATACATGGGGATATATGTGGACCTATTCACCCATCTCGTGGGTCATTCAGATATTTTATGGTTCTAATAGATGCATCTTCGAGATGGTCTCATGTGTGCCTCATATCGTCTCGCAACCTGGAGTTTGCGAAATTATTGGCACAAATAATACGCTTAAGGGAACAGTTCCCAGATTATCCTATAAAAGCTATACGTCTTGATAATGCTGGAGAATTTACATCCAAAGCTTTTGATGATTATTGTTTATCAGTTGGGATAAAGGTTGAACATCCTGTAGCACATGTTCATACCCAAAATGGCCTTGCTGAGTCATTTATTAAGCGTGTGCAATTGATAGCAAGACCATTACTTATGAAAACACGGTTGCCTACAACCGTCTGGGGTCATGCTATCTTACATGCAACATCTCTTATTCGTCTCAGACCGACTCATTATAATAAATACTCTCCGTCACAATTAGTATTTGGTCATGAACCAAATATTGCTCATCTCCAAATCTTTGGATGTGCTGTATATGTGCTTGTAGCACCACCATAGCGCACTAAGATGGGCCCCCAAAGAAGGTTAGGAATATATGTTGGGTTTGAATCACCCTCTATTATTCGCTATCTTGAGCCATTGACGGGAGATTTATTCACTGCCCGATTTGCAGATTGTCGATTTGATGAAACAAATTTTTCACAATTAGGGGGAGAGAGAAAAGAAATCAAAAGAGAAATTGCGTGGAGAGTTACATCACTATCTCATTTTGATCCACGTGCCCCTATATGAGAGTAGGAGATCCAGAAGATCATCCACTTGCAGAAAATAGCAAATCAAATGCCAGACGGATTTACTGATTTGAAGAGAATAACTAAGTCGCATATCCCTGCAGAGAATGTGCCTATTCGAATTGATGTTCCAAAGGGACAATCTACTAGTGTCATAGCGTCTGAATCTCATCCACGCCTGAAGCGTGGTAGGCCATTGGGCTCCAAGGATAAAAATCCTAGAAAAAGAAATACAAACAATGATTAGAATGACACTATGAAAGGATCTCATGAAGAGATTCAAGATCTGATTAATCCTGATATTCCTGAAGAAATCAGCAAACCCGAGACTCCAGTGAGTAAAGAACTATCATTAAGTTTTACTGGTGATGAGGGCAACTTGAATCGTTCGAAAATTGTGGTGCATAGTGTTTTTGCATATAATGTTACACTAAATATTATGAAAGGCAGTGAGGATCAGGAACCTCAATCTGTCGAAGAATGTCGACGAAGATATGATTGGCCAAAATGGCAAGAAGCAATTCAATCAGAATTGAATTCACTTACTAAACGTGAGGTTTTTGGACCTGTAGTCCAAACGCCTAATGGTGTAAATCCAGTTGGCCACAAATGGGTCTTTGTACGGAAAAGAAATGAGAGAAATGAAATTGAGCGATACAAAGCACGCCTTGTTGCACAAGGATTCTCTCAAAGACCCGGCGTCGACTATGAAGAAACGTATTCACCAGTTATGGATGCTATAACATTTCGATACTCGGTTTAGCTGTCTATGAAACCCTTGAAATACATCTGATGGATGTGGTTACAACTTATCTTTATGGCTCACTTGATAATGAAATTTATATGAAAATTCCTGAAGGATATAAAATGCCTGAAGCATTTGGTTTAAAGTCTCGGGAAATGTATTCAATCAGATTACAAAGATCATTATATGGTTTAAAACAATTAGGGCGCATGTGGTATAATCGCCTAAGTGAGTACTTGATAAATGAAGGATATATAAATGATGCCATTTGTCCATGTGTTTTTATTAAGAAAACAAAATCAGGGTTCATTATACTTGTTGTTTATGTTGATGACATAAATCTCATTGGAACTCCAGAAGAGCTCCAAAAGGCGATTGAATATTTGAAGGAAGAATTTAAGATGAAAGATCTCGGAAAGACAAAACTCTGTCTTGGTCTGGAAATTGAACATTTCGCAAAAGGGATCTTTATCCATCAATCTGCCTATACTGAGAAAGTTTTAAAACGACTTTACATGGACAATGCGCATCCTTTAAGTACTCCTATGGTCGTTCGCTCACTTGAAGTGAGCAAAGATCCGTTCCGACCTCAGGAAGAAAACGAAGAGCTACTTGGTCCTGAAGTACCATATCTTAGTGCAATACGTGCACTTATGTATCTTGCTAATGCTACAAGACCTGACATAGCATTTGCTGTTAATTTGCTAGCAATATATAGCTCTTCTCCTACACAGAGGCATTGGAACGGGATTAAGCATATATTGGGATATCTGAAAGGAACTAGCGATATGGGTCTGTTTTATGCTAACAATAGTAGTACAGATCGAGTTGGTTATGCCGATGCAGGTTATTTATCTGATCCACATAAAGCTCGATCTCAAACGGGCTATCTGTTTACATGCGGAGGTACTGCTATATCATGGCGATCGACAAAGCAGTCCATTGTTGCTACTTCTTCAAATCATGCTGAGATAATCGCTATTCATGAAGCAAGTAAAGAATATGTGTGGTTGAGATCAGTGATACATTTCATCAGAGAAAGATGTGGCTTGAAGTGTGATACAAAAATACCCACAGTATTATATGAAGATAATGCTGCATGCATAGCTCAATTAAAAGGAGGTTTCATAAAAGGAGATAGAACGAAGCACATTTCACCAAAGTTATTTTTCACACATGATCTCTAGAAGAATGGTGATATTGATGTACAACAAATCTGTTCAAGTGACAATCCTGCAGATTTGTTCACCAAATCTTTGCCAACTTCAACTCTTGAGAAGATGATATTTAAGATTGGAATGTGAAGGCTCTGACATCTGAATCTTGGTCTTCGTCAGGGGGAGTGAAATACGCGTTGTATTCTTTTTTCCTTAACCATGTTTTGTCCCATTGGGTTTTCTTGGTAAGGTTTTTAATGAGGCAGCTCTCAAAGCGTATTACTAGATATGTGTACTCTTTTTCCTTCATTGAGGCTTTTTCCCATAAGGTTTTTCCTAATAAGGTTTTAACGAGGCACATCATCTAATTAATGGACATCCAAGGGGGAGTGTTATGAGTATGCTTGTCCATTAAGTTACTTAGCCACCAAGAGTATATGACCCCTTAGTTGTCATCTTAAATGGCTTAGCCATTAAGCATATATTTTTCCTTATAAATAGTGGTCATATGTAGAATTGAAAGAGGAGGAATACAATCTTATATCTCTCTACATATTTTTTCCGTGTATTTACTTTATAGTTTTTATTTTATAACAGTTAAGCAATTGTTGTAATACTATTTTTCACCATATATGTGGCCAAAGGATGTTTTCATCTGCATGTCCCTTATTGTCGTGATTTTATATTACAATATTCTGTTCTTTTCCTATTTACAGCATATAAGTTTTTCTCTTTGTAAGTGATTAGCTTCAACAAAAACTAAAAAATAAAAAAATAAAAAATCAAACTAAAGAAAAAACTCAACACGTACTTTGGTTGGCGGAACCATGATTCAAATAAGGGAATTCCAAAAAATTCTATATTAAGGAGATTCAATAAGTTATATATATAGAAAAAAAAATCATTCTGCCCTATACATGTACTTCTTCCCTTCAAATTTTCAGTTACTCATTACACATATTTTAATACTCTCTAAATTATTTTAAAAAGATCTATACACATTGAATCGAGACACACGTGCATCGTACGTGTCCAGATATTAGTACATAAAACAATTGACCAAATATATACACTGTGATTTTCAAATGATGGGAATTCGAATGAACCCCCTTCCACCCCTACTTCCACCCGGCATGTAGGCCCTTCAGATATATGTCTATATCCTCTATACATTACTATATAACTGTATTTGTTTGTCCAAGAATGCCTCTTTGAGGTAATTCTCCACTTCCACTCGATGAATATTATGCAAAAAATTAGTATCCCTTTTTCCTTCTTTTTTTCCTCACCCACCTCTCCAGTGTTATTACGAAAGTTGTTATGGTACGTTAAATTCTAAAACGGTTCAAGTTGAATGCTCATCTCTCCTTTTTTTTTTAACCATATTTTTCTACGTTATTGATTCCATGTTGATAAAGAACTAGTAAATTGGTCTGCGCTTCGCGTGGTTCCACACTTCAATTTTTGTAACAACTAAAAATTAAAATTGATAGTTCAAGTTCAAATCAGAAATATTTCATAAAATTGTTATTTCAAAGATAAAATAAAAAACTCAACTATAGCATAATCTTATGAAATATAAAGTACCATAACAACAACACAATAAAAAAAAATCTTTTACATCAGAAATATTCTTCCTAAAAGGAAATTCAATTATTTCCTCTACTTTTGATCATTTAGAAATATTTAAATTTCACTAAATGTTTAATTTTCGGTGAAATTACGTTTTTCATTATTATATCTTCATTTGTAAAAATATATGTGTAGGCAAATAAAATATTGTACTGTACATGATCGTATTCTTTAATATATACTTGATATTTGTTATAATTTAAATATAATAGTCATCAAAATATTTCCTTAATCTAAAAATCTAGGAATAAAACAAAAAGAATAAGATTAAAGGCAAAATGAAAGACAACAAAATAAGGAAAGTGTACTAAGCAGTACTTATAAATTCCGCAAATTAAGTGAATGCATAAGCACAAATTTTGGCTACAAATGGACATCGATGATGGAATCAAGATGGGGAAATTCTTTTATCTTCTTTCCTCATTCCTTTTTCTTTTTTTCGTTTAATTTATACCGTTTTTATCACGTTCTTTCTACTCAAAATCACTCTATCACCTCCCTGATAACTCTTCAAATTGACACTTATTACTTTTACTTCATGTTTTATTAATATTCTCTTGATTTCTTCATCCTGATTTTTGCGTAACATCAATAAAATTCTCATTTTACTCTAAAATCCATGCAAAATCCCCACAATTCATCTCTTTTAAAAATTTCTCACCATCTAAATACTTCCATAATCATCCTATACATTCAGCACATATAGATATAGTATAACGTTAAGGAGTTCAAAAAAAAAAGAGGATGAGAAGAATAGAAAAACGAAAGAAAAAAAATGTCTTATGAAATCTTAAATACACTCTCTTCCGTTGTTTTATAAAACTCATCCTAGCTTCCTCGGCAGACCTTTTATTCCATCCTCATATTCTTCAATTAAAGGCAGATTTCTGAAAAATAATGGCGAATCCTCTGGCATAGGATTCTTTTCCTTATCTTCTTTCTAATTCCTTGAAGGTACAAACTCACACTAAAAAAGGTGAGACGGAAATTTTATAAACAGAAAGCCGGAAACAAAGTCGGTTTTGAAGTGGAAGAAAATTGGTTGAAATCAAAATGCGATTAGAATAATATTTATATGTTTGAACTTGGTTAGCAATTATAATTACGTTATCAATGGTACAAGTAATGGAATTTAATGTTAAAGGAATGTGGGTACATAAAAAGTAGTAACTGAGATATATTGTACTTATCAGGGTATAGAACGTGGGGGTCTCAAATTTTAATATTAAATGAATGACATAAAGAATTAAGGTGTATTTAATTTGAGATTTTTTAGACATCAAATAGGGGGAAAATGTAAAAAAAAAAAAAAAAAAAAAAAAAAAAAAAAAAGATAAATAGGAATGATGACAATAGATAGGTGGCACATCACCTTGTCTATGTCTAGCTTTATAATATATATAGATTGATGTAGACATTTCCTCCATAATTGTGAAAATTTACTTGCCCATTTAATTTCGACGATTAGGGTAGAAGGCTAGTAGATAGTCTCGTTATCCTTCCCTATTAGTAGTCGCATTATCGTAGTATAATTTCTTGTGCTCTGGTTTCTGCTATTATCTGTTATTTCTTGTGCTTTGATTATCCTATTTTATCTGTGTTTCTTTCGTTATTTGCATTTCCATATCGCTTTGAATGTCTTAGCCTTATCTGACCTCTTTTTATGCTTTTTATTGAGCCGAGGGTCTTTCGGAAACAGCCGTCCTACCTTGATAGGAGTAAGGTCTGCGTACACTTTACCCTCCCTAGACCCCACGTTGTGGGATTTCACTGGGTTGTTGTTATTGTTGTTAATATCGACGATTGTACTTGCCCATGAAGGTCACTCAACTAAGGGTAATTGTGTAAACGCAATTTTGTTTTATAACTCAACTTTTGCTATTGTAACTGAAATTGTTTTGTAACTGAAAAGTCACTCAACTTCTGTCATTATAACTGAAAAATCACTCAATTTTTAAAATAACCTACATCTCACGAAGTCTTTACATTTTAAACCCCTAATGTATGACATCTTTTGTGTTATCTTATTATCAATCAATATATATAATAAAGTTAAGCATAGAAAAGGTGATGTGACACCTCTCTATGGCCTCCATTGCTATTTATCTTTTTTTTTTTCTCTTTTTTTTTTTTTTTTTGCTCCATTTCTCTATATTGTGACAAAATAATTCACTAACTGAATTAAATAAAGCCCGCAGCCCACATAGCACCTGTAATTAAATGGGTCATTCGCACGAATGCCCCTATTCGGGGGTGGTCATTAATTTTTGTCCTTCGGTACTTTAATTAACAAAAAAGTGATCGAAAATACCCCTGACATTTTGATCATGGGTTCAAACCCCAACAGCGTTAAAAAACAAAAAAAATAAATCGTAAGGCACAAGTTCATATGAAACTATGCCTATTCGCTTTGTAGTTACATAGAAACTATGCCGGACACGGCAAAGGTTTCTATGAAACTACATAGAACCTATGCCTATAGGCATAGTTGTGAAATTAAGGCAGAACTTCATTTCCACAAACCTTTGCCGGACAAGGCATAAATTTTATGTAACTTCGCCCATATAAGCATAGGTTCATAGAAACCTATACCTTGCAAAATTATTATTATTTTCGACTCTGCTAGGGATCGAACCTAGAATCTTTGGTGATAAATGGGTACTTTAGCTTACAAATTTTCATTAAATAAGAAGTAGGGGCAAAAATTAAAGACCAGCGAATTGAGAAGCAAAAATTAAAGACTAGTTCGTATGAGGGGAAATCTACGCAATTTTTTTTTTTTGTGCGGATTGCCCTTCAAAAGCCCTGGTCTTTAATCTTTGCCCCTCAAATTTGAAATCTTTAGTTTTTGCCCTTTTCCTAAAAACTCATGGGTTCCGAGTTCGAACCCCCGCTCAGACAAAAAAAATCGCAAGGCAGAGGTTTAGATTCGCTAGGCAGAGTTTGCAAATTCTGCCACATTGGGTATAGTTTGCCATAAGGCAAACTATGCCTGATGACTTGTAAAACTATGCCTGAGGCCTAACTTTGGCTTGCAAAACTCTGCCTGCAGGTAGAGTTTTTCATTCAAAACTCTGCTTGCAGGTAGAGTTTGCCTGCAAACTATGCCTGATGGCTTGCAAAACTATGCCTGAGGCCTAACTTTGTCTTGCAAAACTATGCCTGAGGCCTAACTTTAGCTTGCAAAACTCTGCCTGCAGGTAGAGTTTTGCATTCAAAATTCTGCCTGAGGCCTAGCTTTGCTACAAAACTCAGCCTTGCGATTTTTTTTTCATCAAGCTGGAGTTCGAATCCCAAGCCTCATGGTATTAGGCGAAGGGAAAAAATTAAAGACCACCAATTTGCTGGACGAAAATTAAAGAGCACACCAAAATAAGGGCATTCCTGCGAATTGACCCAATTTTTTGTAATTAAGCCCAAGTGCAAGTAACTGTTTGTTATTAAGCCCAAAGTAACCTTTTGTCTACTCAACCCACGTAGAGTGTAAGATCATATTTACTGATAAAAACGAAGGGAAAACTATATATATATATATATATATATATATATATATATATGTTAAGGAGAAATATTTACGAAACGTGACGATTGTTTTCTTTATTACAAAACATAACAATATATTACGAAACATGATGGTTTTTCATATATTTTTCATTTTTTAATTTTTTTTCCAGAATTTTTTTTTTTTTTTTTTAAAATTGAAATTTTTTATTTTAAAAATAAAATAAAAAAATTTATATTTATTTTTTTGCTGAAAGGCTTAAAAAATTAGCTCAAATTTTTGTGTATGAAAGCTGTATGAAAAATGTATGAAATGTGTATGTATGAGCGAAATTTTTAATATAATTTTCATACATAAAATTGTGAGCGAAAATTTTAAGCCTTGAATATTGTATGAAAGTTGTTACAATGTTGTTGTAGTTGTATTAATTTTTCAGAAATCTAATATGAACATTATATACAAAAAATGTGAATGAAATTTTAAGTCTTGAGCGAGATATACACATTTCATACCATTCTCATGCATAAAATTCTGAGTGTAATGTTTAAGCCTTGATCGAGATATACACACTTCATAAATAAAATTTGAGCGAACTTGTTAAGCCTTGAGTAAGATATACACATTTCATACACAAAAATTTGAGCGATTATTTTAAGTCTTGAATGTTGTATCAAAGGTGTATACAATGTTGTTGTAGTTGTATTAAATTTACAAAAATCTAACATGAACTTTATACACAAAAATGTGAGCGAACTTTTAAGACTTGAGCGTGATACAAATTTCATATTGTTTTCATACACACAATTTTGAGCGGATTTTTAAAGCCTTGAATGAGATATACACATTTCATACATTTTTCATACCGTTTTCATACACTAAATTTTGCGCGAACTTTTTAAGCCTTGAGCGAGATATACACATTTCATACATAAAATTTTGAGCGAAAAAATATAAAAAAATAAAAAAATATTTTAAAAAAACATTTTTTTAAATAAAAAATATTTTTTTTAAAGCATGTTTTGTATAGGGTTTGTAATATTATATTTTGTAAATATAAAACTATCGTCATGTTTCGTAAATATTTCTCCTTAAGATGTATATATACGTAGCTGTCCCAAAAATGAACTATGTTTGAAATAAAACCGACACATCTCTTTTTTAGCTTTTTTCTCACCACTTCCATTCAGTAAAATGTCTTCTTTTCCATGTTTTCTACCGCATCCTTTATATTTAATTTATGTTTAAAAGATAAAAAACCATAAAAGAAAAGAAATTCCAGCCACTTAATTAAGAAGTCGAAAAGCCTCCATGTAACGATCCGGTCGGTTTTTTTGAGAACCGACACTTTATTTTGCGCGTCATCTATTTCAGAAGCTCCGTAATAATTATTTTGAGTTGCTTGCAAAATTTAAAGTCAAACGGATGTCATTTGGTTCACTTTGGGAGAATGTTTCACTTTGGAAATTCTTGCATTAAATTATTTATTTTGGAAAAACGTGTTTTGATTGGCGATCTGAAGATTCATTTATATTTGAAATATTATTTATGACCTGTAGAAATTGAGTTGTGTTCAGCATTCATGATATGCATCTATTGGTTCCATGATTTGCGATGTTGTTGATTTTAATTCCATGCATTGACATACCATCCATTTACGTACATGATTGGTTACGATGTTGAGAAAATGATGGAAGCATGTGTGGAAATTGGAAAGAATGATAGCCTGTGTGGCAAATGGTAACAATGATATCCTGTGTGGCATTTGGTGCACGGACTTCGCAGGTCCCCCATGGGTCATGACTTTGAGGCATAGCCCTTAGCATGAGTGTACAAAATTGGAGAGGTGTCCTTGGGGGGCATTGCATTACATTCATTCGTTTACTCGTGACTGTTTACTTGGCATTCTTATCTACTTGTTCTAAACTTATACTTGAGCATGCTTCCGTGGCTGTACTTGATTACTTATCTGCTCTACTTGTTGATTTCTTCCTATTATATGTGTTATCTAATTATTGTTGGCCAATGATGCCTACGAGTACTAGTGTTGTACTCATACTACTCTTGTTGTACTCCTTGTGGAGTGCAGAGTTGATCTAGGTTGTTCAAGACCTCGTGATGATCTCGAGGCTATCCATCGGAGGCTTAGGGTGAGCTATTAGTCGGACCTGCAGCCCTGGACCTCTGCTTATGTTATTCTGTCTATTTCCTTTTCTACAAACAATATCTTATTCCATTACTTAGTGATTTGTAATGCGAGTACTCGGATATGTATTTCTTTTTAGAAGCTCTTGCACAAGTTAAGACCAGATTTTGGGGTTGTAACTCTTTTAAATATTACCGCACTGTTATACTCATAAAGTAAGTCTTTAAATATAAAATTGTCTTATTCATTTATGCATGTCTTTCTTTTAAATGATATCATTAAGGAGAGGGTTTGCCCACCAAAGGGATAGTGTGAGTGCCTTCATGACTAGCGAAATGGGTCGTGACACTCCATAGATATTATCATTTAATTGAAAGCTCAAAAACCTGTCATTAATTCTCTAATTATTACACCTTGAATGGTAATTGTAACATATTTCACTTGAACTTTAATCACCTCATTAATTCTTTAATTCCATCTTGAATGATTTCTGATGGTATAGTTGTAGCGGGTCTTATTTTTTCCGATTCGTATTTGCACTTGCCTCATTTAAAAGGGAAAGTGTCCCGGGAAAGTACGGTTGTCAATTGTATCGGGAAAAAGGAAAAAATAAACTTCTACGTGGATGGTGCTCTAAATGGACATTGTTTTAGAGTCGCCACCTAACTTATAGGTAAGTTAGGGAAACCAGTTCGAAAGGGTTAATTTAAAACAGTTAAATTTTAAAAGAAACCAATTTGTACCAAAGTATGCGTAAAGGTTCTAGTGATCCCCCGGGGAAAGTGTTAGGCATCCCAGTATTAAGGATCCGTAAAATACGGTTGACCTACGAGTTCTAATAGTATGCCTTGTAGATATAAATTGTTTTTGATAAAAACTATTTTTGTTTTATATTTCTGCAAATGAAGGTTGGTCATTTATGCCAAAATACTCATTTTTCAATAAAAAAAATGGTAGAGTTTTGCCCAAAATTGGGCATTTTGGGTTTCGGACTAGAACGGCTAGGTTAAAACCCGAAGGCGTTAACCTAAGTAGAACACTGTGTAAGCTCATCTGAGTTTAGAAAAAAAAATTAGTTTAAGTTTTACAAAAAATGATTTTTTGGCATACTATTATTATCCATATTTTAACCATATTTTATGTTTTTAGATTTTTATCCTTTTAGTCCAAATTATCCCAAAAAATAGTCCAAGTCCAATTTATGTCCAAATGTCCATATGCACAGCCCATCATTTTTTGTCTCAAATGTCCATAAAATTCGTCAAGTCATTTTTGTCCAAAATCATGATTTGCATTTAAAGAATGACCATTTTTATCCATAAGGCAGCTTTAGTCTCAAAAAATCATTTGCACGTTGACCTTTATCAAAAATCAATTTTATAACTTAAAAATGGTTTTTGGCAACTCTAAATTCATGACAATTTTTAAAAGGGTTCCAATAAACACATTTCATCAATTTCGCTAAGTAAATAATACGAGGTAAAGGGGGTTGGGCCTATCAAGCCTAACAGAAATACATGCAACTTTAAATTTATCCGCTCCAAATCTGCTTCAATTGTTTAGCCCGTCCATGATGAGGTTGACTCGATCTAGGAAAGTTAGTGGGTCTCGTTGGACCCACTAATGGATGGGGGGGGGGGGGGGGGGGTTACAATAAGATGGGTATACAATGCATTAGTATTTAACTTAAATTACATAGCCAAAAAATAAATTACAAAACAATTGGGCCAAGCCCATAATTTCTAACTATAAAGGGAAAGGGTCGTTTCATGCAAAAAAGGGACAAAATTAAAATGAAACTTCAACGGATCGATGCCCAGGCCCAAAATTGGCCCAAGCTGTCCAAGTAGTCACATGAGCTCAAAATGTTTTAGGTGTTGGAACCTCGATATACCAATATACTTGGTGATATATCAATATGTAGAGAGCAAAATCCCTTAAGGGGACATACCCTCTATATATACCTGATATACACTATATACTCCTTCCCCAAATACCACATTTAAACTACTTACGAAATCATCTTCCCAGCAAATGTTAAAGGATTTCCAAAGTTTATACTACTCAAGATTTAACTAACAATTAAGGCAAGTATAGAGTCAAGATCACAATTTCAAGATAACAAATTCAGGTAGTAGTATTAAGAGGCAATCCAGCCAGCACAAGAAAGAGAGAAACAAGCAATTTCAAACCAAAACAAGTTACTCATGAACCAGTTTCAAAACACTAATGCAAAGAGCAATTTTAAAGTCAAATTGTGATTTTAGGAACATGATTAATTTAGACTAGAGTGGGACAATATTAATCCAGTTTTGACAAACTTTCTCCTCCCCAGTTTTTTTTTAAACTAGTAATCACAGGTTTTACTAATCTCACTTAGACAATTACCAGGTCACAAGCAAGGTTTATAACATGAGTTCAATTACCAACCCATCTTTCATGAATTCAGAGATACTAGTAGTTCAAAAATAATGCACACAGAGTCTCTAGGCACAAGTCAGGTCAAGCTAAAACAAACCAAAAGTGACCAGTTTTGTAAGTTATTCACAAATTCTAAAAAAAAAAATGCAATTTCAAGTCTCAATCTGTTTCAACACCTTATGGAGCCAATGAAGGCAATTATCAACTACACACATACTTTTAGAGGTTAATCAAGTGAAAAATACTTAAACAGATTCCAATTAATCTCAAGTATAAACCTAATGAAAGAAGACAACAATTCCAAACAGAAAACTACATCTAGATGATCATGGAGAAGCATTCTTATAACACAAAATCTTCCATCAAAGAGAAAGGGACATAATTAAGTTATTTCCTATTAGTTTTCTTAATTAGTCAAATATATCAGTCCAAACAAGATTCAAAGAGGGGTTTAGACAGTATCATACAGGTTTAAAGGTGAGATCACACACTAGATGAAGCTGAGAGAAGCAGCCAAGCTAAACAATCAAGGGCAATTTCATCTTTCCAAAATGCTGACAGTTTTCTTCTCAAACTCCTGCAATCAATTTTCCAGAACAACAACAAGTTTACAGTCTTGACTTAGCATCTTTTCAATCATTTATTTTTTAAAACAAGTTCTCAGATCCTAAGTGTAAAAAAAAAAAAGTCAACAAGGGAGAGGTGAGGCAAGTAAATACACAAATGGTCTAAATAGTTCACACACACAGTCATAACAAAACTCTGGATAGGAGCATCCAAACAGTTCAAGTAATTCCAACAGGGGTCAAAATAGGTGCAAAATACTAATCTCAAGTGCAAGTTTTAGGTCTTAAATGGCACGGAGGAAATAGGAATATATAAGTAGAATCATCAAGTAATAGGAAAGGGGAAAAAGGACAAATGCATAGGCAACTTATAATTATTGAACTCACCACTTCATTTTTATCTTTTCTTAACTCATCAATATTCCAAGTTAAACAGAATTCTTAAGGTTTTTTCAGTAAAAGTTTGTCACACCTAGAGCATGAAAGTAAGCCTTAACATCACTTAGGAAGGGGAAGGTAAAGACAAGGTAGAAAATAAACAAATAAAGCACTCAAACTCCTAATCAAAGTTACTTCTAGTTCTTTTTTTTTTTAAAAAAAATCACAATGTCAAATGATCAGAACATCAGCCAAAGAAGCAAAACAGGCTAGCAGTATCTAAACTAATACATCCTCAACCATATTTTCAATGATATATAGGATTCAAACTTCAAATGCCAAACCAGAATAACTGAGGGGTTGCAAGTAGGTGAGTAAACAAGTAAGCCAACTCCATTCTCAAGATTTAAAGCCAGTTCCAAGCAAAACATAGGTCCAATATATCTTCCCATACTATAACTTTTCAAATCCGTTTTTAAAAATCCAAGTTAAGTAAGAACATGTAGCAAACCAAACATGAATAATATTCAAACATCAAGTCAGAGCAACTTAGCAAGCAAGATAAACAGAATTTTCACAGAATTCCTTTTTTAAGTATTAGGTTCTTTTGAAGCTAAGTGTCATACTGTCACGACCCATTTCGGGTCGCGTGAGCACCTACCTTTCCCATCTCGGTAGGCGAACCCTCTCATTGATTATACATCAATTAAGAAAAGGAGAATCTTTTAAATCAATAGATACTTAGAAATTCAGCGGAAACTTCATAATATATGCAATAAACTCAAGATTTAATATAATTACAACGATGTAACAAATACAGACTCGATCCAACTACCCATGACCTGGTCTAGACTAGTACAAGAGCGACTAATGATTCAGATTACCACTACATTCTAAGGCTCAATCTCCGCCTCGAAATGAAATGGGAGGAGGCCTTCCAGATAGGCACCGCGTATTTCCACATATGCTTCGATCAATCACCTGAAACAATCTACACCCCAAAAAGGGTGTAGCAAGTGCAATATCAGTACAAACCACGCGTACTGAGTAAGTATCATAGGCCGACAATGGTTAGTTACACATATCAGTAAAAGAATTCACAGATAAACATGATAACAACTCAATCAAGTCATATAGCTATCTACCACACATTGTATATCAATACCCTTAAGCATTAATTTCACTCTAATAATTCACCAGTCAGGCTCACAATGATATCGGAACTCACATATCATTAAATCGATCGTTTCAGTCTAGTAATCAACTCATCATTAAGACGATTGTTATCTTACATCACATAGAGACCAAACATATAGCTAATCTTATAGACGGTCTATAGGATACCTCAACAAGTTTAATCAATAAATCCAGATCCAAGTACAAGTTATTGCCTAAGTAAAGAATCTAATCCCAAATGTACCAAGTCTAAATAAATCAATCTGAATCCAATCATCACAAGTAAACACCAAATAAACTCAAACAAGCCATAATGCAATGCAATGCAAGATGTATCAATGCAATGCAATTCAAGATGTATGGATACAATGCCATGCCATGAAAATGAGGTGTACACATGTACTCCGGACGAAAATATCGACGTCTCGGTAGCATAACTCAGTGTGACTCGCGAAGTCTGAGTGCCACCCGTCCCGGATCTTTTCCCGATAGACAGACGGGACCCTGGCTAATTGCTCACAGGGGGAGTCTCACCGACACCACTCTGGGGTCCGGCGGAGTCCATGCACTAACAACGATTTCAAGATAACATCGGAATCGGCCATGCAACAACGATACCGAAATAGCTCATTCGACATCGGCCACCTCACAGTCACTCAAGTAAAGAGTTTATCAATATATCAGTTTCGCTTAATCAACGATACCGGTTCACCACCGGGTATCTTCCATGCATCATGAATATGAGAGAATGTATGCAATGCATATGTCAACAATTCCAGAATTGAACCTCGGACATCAGCCTTCTCACAATCACTCAAGTAAAAGAGTTTGTCAAACACCAATTTCATATAATCAACGATTCCGAAATGGATCTTCGGACATCGGACTTTTCACAATCACTCAAGTAATAGAGTTTATCAAAATACCAGTTTCACTCAATAAATGATACCGGATCATCACTGGGTATCGACCATGCATCATGAATATGAGAGAATGTATGCAATGCATATCTCAACATCAACAACCAAGTTCAATATCACAAGTACCAATGATAGGGTACGCCAACAATGTACCATATCACAATACCAACAATGGTATGCCAACAATATATCAATATCATAAGTATCGGTAACGGGTACGCCAACAACGTATCATGTCACAATACCAACAGTGGGTATGCCAACAATATATCAATATCACAATACCAACGGTGGGTATGTTAAATCTATCCCAATCAACATGACAAAATAGAATTCGATATCTACCAACTACACATGGCATCAAGCCAACACAGCAGAACAGTCAAACACAACACAACAGGGTGGCTAGTCCCACACACAAAAGGTTAACCAATCGATATACATATTTGCCACTTCCTTAAATTAGGAACACGAATCTCACCCTACACTCAAAATCCCTAATCACAACTCATTTTGGACTCAATCACAATCGTTGGTACATTTTATCCTCCCATTTATCCACTAGATTCGCTATTAATGGCATAACACAATAATCATATGTTACGGGAATTTCTCAACATTAGACATAACAATAGGTTTCCCCCGCTACTTTCAAGTCACATATAACCACCGATATTAAAGGAAAACCACATCAAACAACCTAAGGAAGCTATAGGTCACAAGCCCGAACACACAAATTGCACAATAATACCATCCTAAGAATTCCATTCTAACTCTCCAATTCCTATACATGTGTTCTCTGTTCCTTCTAATACACAAATATATGAAGCTAACCGGAGTTTAACGAAAGGGAAGCCATAGCCTACCTGCCATCCGAGCGAAGCTGCAAACGCACATCTTCAACTTCGTCACTCAAAGCATCTCCCAATTCTCAAAACACACAAGGTTGTTCACATTCGAATACAGGGTTACAAATCACACAAATAGGACCCATAACGAAATCACGACATTCAGGTCCTAAAGAACCCTAGTTTTAGAAGAAACGACCTCTTGAAAAGGGTAAAATGGGAATCTCAAGGCACAAAATTCAAGAAAAAATATGAATGATGTTAAATAAATATTAGGAACTCACTCAAACATGATTTGAACCCATAAAAAATGATTTGGAAATAAACCCCAATTTTTGGTTGAAGAGCCCTAGGTTTTGCATAGAGATTTTTGGAAGAGGAAGGGTTTTACAAAGCCAAAATGACGGGTTAATTAATGGAAACTATTAAGCATGAGATTTAGACCTTACCCATAGGAAAAATCTTCAAAAATAATCAAGAATCCATTCATCCCCAAGCTTCCCAAAAGAGAAGGTATCCTAAATGAGGTCCAAATCTGACATAGTCTCTGTTTTTCCTCGATTTTCGTATGCAGATGACCTCAAATTGCAGATTGGATGGAACCATTGGATTCCTCATGAAATGCCTTGAATTTCAGCTTTTGAATTGCCTCATTTGGACTTAAAATGAGGGAGATATGAGGGTTTTAATATTGGACCCGACATCAGTCTTCAACGGAACCGCTATAGCGGAAACCACTACCACTACAGAGGTCAAACCACTGCAGCGGTCCTAAGGACGCTGTAGCGGTGCCGCTACAGAGGTAAGGGGTCTGCTGTAGCGGTCACCAGACACCAGATGCCCCGATTTTTTAATTTTTCGCCCCGAAACTCCGAAATCTCCTCCGGAACCCGATTTTGACAAACAAAATATTTAGATATAGGTAAAAGCGCGCTACGAACTCATTCGTGCACTCAAAATTTCCATCCGAGGTCCCATCGACCAAGTCAAACCCCGAGCGGCCAAAAACCAACTTTCCAACCCGATTTTTGATAATCATTCGATGTCCGATTTCAACAAACAAAATATTCACCCACATGTAAAAACACGCTACGAACGCACCCGTGACCTCGGATTTCCCAACGGAGATACCGTTGACTAAGTCAACTCCCAAACCTCAATAGTCATTCCCAAACCAAGTCCCAAAATGCACCCGAGTGCTTTGGAAGTCGAACCAGTCCCACCAATGCGACATAAATCAGTCTATGAACCTCTCGGAATTGATGGATCTCCAAATAAGGTTCATTTCTCAGAAGTTGATCTTCAGTCAAATGGAGAAGGAAGAAGAACTCACGGTAACGACAAAACAGGTTGTTACATCAGATACGAATTGAACAATCGCTCGTCCTCGAGCGAGGAACGAGGATAGGAGAAGGCTTGCGGTAACCAAGGAAATCATTTCACAACCAACACGAAGCTTGGTATAGCAAGAACAAACCAAACCACAGCTACTTACCCTAAAAGTCAAAACCATTCTGATATTAGCCGAGAACCCTAAAATCTATGTTACCATACTCGAAATGCTTTTCGCAATGAGCACCAAAATAACCATAACCATACAAGAACCTTCTGACCCAGAATACCATGCCTCTGAAATGAACGACAAACTTCACACCCATTATTCGAACAATGCCAACCCTCTGACAAAGCTGATGTGCCGCGGATTTGTGGCATATTCGACGCCTTTTTACTATGGATTTTGGGTGTTCTCAAGTAATTCTGGTTCATTTTAATGTGTTTTTGTTTTTGTGTTTTAGGAAGGTGATGGCCCAAAAGCAAAAAACAAAGAAAAAAGGAAACAATTGCCCAGGAATGAAAATTCGACGGTCCGTCGATTGATCGAGGACCGTCCTTTAAGGCGTCGATAAGTTAAATTTTCCAGTGATGGCCTAAGTCGAAGAGGACAAAGGACGGAGCCATCGACGAAGCGTCGACTGGATCGACGTTTCATTGTTTGTCTCGTCAAACAAACTTGTCCGCCAAAAGAGAGAAAGACGGAAGAATCGACAGAGCGTCGAACTAATCGATGGCACCGTTGACTGGACCATCAAACTGAAGAACTAAAAGACAAGGAATTGGTAGCCCGTCGAACTGATCGACGGTCCGTCGATTCTGCCACCAGGGGCAGTTTTGCCAATTGCTGATGTGCCTTTTTTGGAGCCTATTTAAAGAACATTTTAGGTTTTTGTACACATCTGATTTTTCTCCAACATTTAACATTTTTCCATTAGTGGTTTAGCATTGCATTAATGGTTTAGCATTTTTCTCCAACATTTAACATTTTTCATCTTTTGGAGCTTAGTGAAGATAAAAAGATTCCATTCCCACCATCTTTATTACACTTTGTAAGCTTTATGTCTCCATTATTGCTTACTACTTTTGTGACCAATATGTGTGAGTAGTTTCTTTAATCAAAGTTGTGGACCCAAATGATGGGTGTTATGTAATGGGTGTCTAACATTGTATATATATATAATGGGTTGTGATGTGTTTTATTATTTCTCATATTCATTGTTAGTTAGTGGTTGCAAACACTTACTTATGCACAAACCCTAGTTTTATCTGGAAAGATGAACAAGGGTTTGAGTTGAAATAATATAACAAGGACTCGGGGCGCTAACCCTCATTTAATGAACTCACTTAGGGATAAGATGAGTTCTACTTGGCATATTTAATAGGTTGTACTTGCAACTTTTCTATATTTGGAAAAATCATGAAAAGAAATATTTTATAACTATTGGAAAATATTGGGAAGTGCATTAGAGATTTACTGCATACATAACCACCACCCATTAGAAATATATCATATTGATACCCATAGCATAACATCTAATCACAGCGGGAACACAACTTTGGTTGCTCTAATCCAAACAATTTTCAAATACTTCAAAATAGCGAATACAAACCAAAACCCTTTTTCTACCCTAGTCGGAATGGAACTAAAGACTTTAGACATTAGTAACATATATAATTAGTACTTATTTCACATTGTATTTCATGTGGGATTCGACCCCAACCTAGTTGAGTTACTATATTTGACATCGACCGCCTTACGCCATAATTTAGATGTAATTTGAGCGTAGCAAATTTTGGCGCCGTTGCCGGGGAATACGGTTTTAAAATTACTGATTGTTGTGTACTTTTCTTTAAAACTTTTACTATTCAATCACACCTTGTTTGCTGTTTTTGGTAAATCAGGTGAAAATGGCAGGAAGACACAATCAAAATCAAGGAAACCAAGGTGGACTCCAGGTGAACCCACCTGCACCAAAAGAGAAGGAAGATGAGAATATATTTGCGGAATTCATTAATGAAGCTGATTATGCTTCTGTGGTGGTCCCTCCTAGGACTGGAAATGCTACTTTCAAAATCGATAGCTCTATCTATCAGTTGCTGAAACTTGAAGGTTATTTTCGAAATTCTTCGGAGGATTGTCCACTCCGACATTTGAAACTTCCTGCGTGTGTGTGCACAACAATCCCAAGGTATTGTTTCTGCTGATGCACTTCGGTTACGGGTCTTCAAATATTCCTTGGCTGACCAAGCAAGGGAATGGTATGAAAAGCTTCCCAACAATTCTATTCACACCTGAAGCGAGCTAGCCAATACATTTTTAAAGAAGTGGTTTCCACCGAGCAAAAAGGCTGAACTTCGAGATAAGATCTTTGAGTTTAAATAGCTCCCGGGGGAACAATTATATTCAGCATGGGAGCGTTTAAAGTACTATCTAGCTCAATCTCTAATTCATGAGTTTTCGGATGCTATTCTCACCTAGAAGTTCGATAAGGGGTTAGATACAATGAATCAGGTTGCTGTCAATACTACCGCTGGTGGATGCTTCATGGACAAGTAATTTGTTAACATCACCCGGTTGCTCGATAAGCTCACCACCCATAATAAAGCTTGGCACTCCAATGATAGTGAAGTTTTGTCATATGGTAGTCCTTCTGTTGCTGCGGTGGCCAAAGAGAATCATGAGCGAGATCATGCTTTTGCTCAATTGCAAACCACTGTAGATTTGCTGTCAAAGAGGCTTGCAGAGAAAGAAGCTAAGGGTGTTAATGTTGTTGAAGAAATGCCATCTCATGCTCCTGGAATGTATCAAGTCATAGAGGAGACTTATCTAGAGGGGCAACAACAATGTGAGGATGCTAATTATATCAATAACTCTCAAGGGGGTTATCAAAAGCAATGAAGACCCCAACAACAAAGCAATCAATATGGCCTAAATGAATATGGTGGTTCGGATAGGAGGGATTACAACAACAACAATTATGGTAATCGGAATTCTAATGCCTATGTTCTACCGAAAGGCCGTTCTTCCAACTATCAAAATTGGCGAGAGGGTCCTTCCAATGATCAAGGGACCTTTCGAATGGAATATATGCTTAAGAAGATCTTGGAAAACCAAAACAAGAGTGACAAGAAGATGGAAAATTTGACCGAAGTGGTAGGCTCTCACACCGCTTCGATTCAAAAACTTGGGTCACAAATGCGAGATCTTTCTCGTGAGCAACATCCCCCACAAAGAGGAGGCCTTCCTAGCGACACAATTTAGAATCCAAGGGGTAGTGGAGGTGATCACATTGCCTCATGCAAAGCTATTTCTACTAGAAGTGGGAAGATCCTTAATGCGGTGGATGAGAGGGTGGTTGAACCTATTATTATCGATCCGATTATTGATGAGGTTATTGAAGAAGAAATTGAAGAAGAACTTGAGGTACCAATTGAAGTGCCTATTATTATTGAGAAAGAGAAGGTGGCACACCCTATTGTTCTCGAGGGTGATGAGGTGCCAAGTGTCAAAAAAACTACCAAGGGTAGCACTTAAAAAAGCAAGGTCACGGGGGCAATTAAACCCTTAACTCAAACTTATAAATCTCCTCCCCTGTTCCCATGAAGATTGATGAAAAGAACGGAGGATGCCAAGTGCCAACGCTTCTATGACCAATTGAAAGGGTTGTCAATGAATATCCCATTTCTTGATGCATTCCAAGAAACGTCGGGATTTGCTAAATACTTGAAGGACTTGTTGACGAAGAAAAGACCAATAAGGAAGGATATAGTGGGAGTCACCCACCGTGTGAGCTCTATTATTTCGTCCTCAAAAGTTGAGAAGAAGGGAGATCCCGGGACTTTCACTATCCCTTACACCATCGGTCACCATGATTTTTCTCGTGCCTTGTGTGATAATGGGGCTAGTATTAATTTGATGCCACTAGCCATCTATAAACAATCCGGTTTAGGGACACCTAGACCAACATGCATGCGACTCCAAATGGCCGATAGAACCATCAAAAGACCGGTAGGGGTTGTTGATGACGTCCTTGTTAGAGTGGGGGAATTCTTATTGCCGGCGGATTTTGTCATCCTTGATTGTGCCGTTGACAAAGAAGTCTCAATTATCTTGGGAAGGCCATTTCTTGACACTGGGAGAGCTTTAATGGACTCGAAAAAGAATAAAATAAAATTCCGGGTAAATAATGAAGAGGTTACCTTCCAAGCTAGCAAGGGGTTAAAATTTTCAAGTGCTTATGAGAGCATTTCAGTCATTGATTCTTTCAATGTGGTAGACGAAGCGGTGGAGCATAAGTTAGAGAGGGAGAACTTTGACGAAGCACTTTCAGCTATTTTGGTGAATTTTGAGGCGGATGACATGGAGGGGTATGTTGAAACGGTAAATTCTCTTATTGGCCGGGGTTCGTATTTGTATGAGCCAAAGAAATTATCTCTTGATCTTGACAAAAGAACCACTCCTCCAGCTAAGCCTTCAATTATTGAGCCTCCAAAACTTGAGCTCAAGCTACTTCTCTCTCATTTGAAGTATGCTTTTCTTGGCTCGGATAATACTTTACTGATTATTCTCTCATCTTTGTTGAATGAGGAACAAACTCAAAAGGTGCTTGAAGTATTGTGGGCTTATCGAAAATCTATTGGGTGGACTATTGTAGATATTAGGGGGATTCCCTCCGGTATTTGTGAGCATAGAATCGAACTCGAGGAAGATAGTTCACCGAGTGTAGAGCATCAAAGAAGGCTAAACCCTCCTATGCAAGAAGTGGTCAATAAGGAAATAATCAAATGGTTGGATGCGGGTGTTGTATACCCAATTGCAAATAGTCCATAGGTGAGTCCGGTGCAATGTGTGCCAAAGAAGGGGGGCATCACCTTTGTCCCTAATTCCAAGAATGAGTTGATTCCCACAAGGACAGTTACCGGATGGAGAGTGTGTATAGACTATCGAAAGCCCAACACTATAACTTGTAAAGACTACTTCCCTATGTCTTTTATTGATCAAATTCTTGATCGGCTAGCCGAAAGATCTTATTATTGCTTTTTAGATGGCTATTCGGGGTACAACCAAATTAACATTGCCTTAGAGGACCAAGAGAAAACCACTTTCACTTGTCCTTATGGCACTTTTGCTTTTAGCCGAATGCCTTTTGGCTTATGCAATGCCCCGGCTTCATTCCAACGGTGTATGATGTCTATTTTCTCGGATATAGTGGAAGATTTCTTAGAAGTGTTTATGGATGACTTTGCGGTTGTTGGTGACTCTTTTGACGAATGCCTTGCCAACCTCAGTAAGGTATTGAAGCGGTGTGAAGAAACCAAACTTTTACTTAATTGGAAGAAATGTCATTTCATGGTGAAGGAAGGGATTGTCCTTGGCCATAGGATTTTCGAGAAGGGTATTGAGGTAGACCAAGCAAAAATTGATGTTATTGCCAAGCTTCCTCCACCTATCTCTGTCAAAGGAGTTCGTAGCTTCATGGGACATGCCGGCTTCTATCGGCGATTTATCAAATATTTCTCAAAGATTGCCAATCCGATGTGTAAGCTTCTTGAAAAGGAGGCTAAGTTTGCATTTGATGAGAAGTGCCTTAAGGTATTTAATGAGTTGAAGGGAATGCTCACTTCTACTCTAATTATTGTCTCTCCAGATTGGTCATTGCCATTTGAGCTCATGTGTGACGCGACCGGATATTCTATTGGTGTGGTGCTGGGGCAAAGGCACAACAAAATCATGCACCCAATTTATTATGCTAGCAAAACCCTCAATAGTGCTCAAATGAATTATACCGTCACCGAGCAAGAACTTCTAGCCATTGTATATGATTTTGAGAAGTTTCGGGCCTATCTATTAGGATCCAAAGTGGTTGTTCACACGGATCACGCGGCATTGAAATATTTGATGACAAAGAAAGATGCAAAGCCGCGGTTGATTTGTTGGGTTTTATTGTTGCAAGAGTTTGACTTTGAAGTCAAAGATCGAAAAGGTTGTGAAAACCAAGTTGCGGATCATATGTCTAGGCTTGAGGAAGCCGGGAGACCAAGTGGAGATCTTGAATTAAATGATACTTTTCCCGATGAAAGCCTTTTGAAAAGGTCGCCAACTTTTGAAAAGTTGCTCCTTCGTATGCGGATATCGTCAACTTCTTGGTGACGGGTCTTATCTCCAACGACATCAAAGCTTATCAAAAGAATAATTTTGTGAGAGATAGTCGTCAATACTATTGGGATGAGCCCTATTTATTCTACACTTGTGCCGACAATATCATTCGACGATGTGTGGCCGAATTCGAGGCCATGGAAATCTTGAAAGCTTTCCATGACTCTCCCGTGGGGGGTCATCATTGTGGTAACCGCACCACGGTAAAAGTGCTTGAATGTGGCTATTATTGGCCCACCCTTTATCATGATGCTAATTTGATGGTGAAATCTTGTGACCAATATCAACGCCAAGGGTCAATTGGAGGAAGTATGAAATGCCAATGAATTTTGTCATGGAGGTTGAACTCTTTGATGTGTGGGGCATCGACTTTATGGGCCTATTTGTGAGTTCTCGTGGCATGCGGTACATCCTTGTTGCGGTTGACTATGTGTCCAAGTGGGTCGAAGCGGTAGCATTGGCCAACAATGATGGCAAGAGTGTCACAAATTTTCTCAAAAAGAACATATTCACAAGGTTTGGCACTCCTAGAGCAATCATTAGTGATGGTGGCACTCACTTCTGCAATAAGCAATTCACTAATCTCATAGAGAAATATGGAGTAAAGCAGACGGTGGAAACTCCTTACCATCCCCAAACTAGTGGGCAAGTCGAAGTCTCCAATCGGGAGATAAATAGTATCTTAGCCAAGACGGTTAATGCAAATAGAACTGATTGGTCATTAAATCTTGATAATTCTCTTTGGGCTTATAGAACGGCATTCAAGACGCCCATTGGTACTTCTCCTTATCGGTTGGTGTTTGGCAAAGCTTGCCATCTACCGGTTGAACTTGAACACAAAGCTTTGTGGGCATTAAAAAAATTGAACATGGATTGGGACGAAGCAGCCAAGTTGCGGTGGTTTCAAATGAATGAAATGGATGAGTTTTGGTATCACGCCTATGAGAGTGCGGCTTTGTATAAAGAAAAGATGAAGCATTATCATGATGTCAAACTTTTGAAGAGAGATTTTTAACCGGGTGATTCGGTGTTGCTATTCAATTCAAGGTTGAAGCTCTTTGCGGGAAAATTGAAATCCAAGTTGTCCGGTCCTTTTACTTTGGTGAGTGTGTCACCCAATGGTTCGATGAAATTGAAGTCCAACGATGGGACTCGTACTTTCAGGGTGAATGGCCATCGGGTAAAGCACTACCATTGGATGGTTGATGGGGACTAGATTGTCGATGCTCACCGGTTGAAACATTGCACCGGACCTTAACACCAAAAGTGGTATTGCGTCGTGTCGCGACGTTAAATTGTGCGCTTCTTGGGAGGAAACCCATGTTCATTTTCGCATTACATTTTTTGTTTCGTTAGTTTTTGTTTTTGTGTGTTTTGATGTTTGTTGATGTTTCTAGGAACCTAACTGTTGAATGCAGAAATTGCCAAGGAACTAGATGACAGATGCGCATTCGACGGACCATTGATCAGTTTGACGAGCGGTAGAATGCGCCGTCAAAATGGATCGCCTGAAGATTCGTCACTTTAAATAAGGGCCATTCGACGACAGGTTTGACGCTCCGTCGAATTGAACGACGGTCAATTCGATGGGCGCTTTTCTCTCTTGCATATAATAAAAATAAATTGCATTGCACTCGACGGAACGTCGAGCCATTCGACGTTCTGTTCTTTTAACATGACGGTTAGGGTTATTGCCTTAATATAACCCGATGCCTTTCCCTCTCTCCTCATTCATTCTTTTCAAAATTTCACTCCCTCTCATCCTCTTCCAATTCCATAACCGTCACCACATCCTCTCTTCAATACACCCATCAACCTCCATTCCCCTCATTCACCATTATTCTCTCCCTAGTTTACTCTCTCCTTATGTTGTGTGTAACCCTAGTAGTGGCTACTTGTGTGTTCATCATTCCTTAAGTGCTAAAATCAAGTCTTCTTTCAATTTTAAGGTATGTAGATCATGTATTGCTTGTTCACTTGTTCATAATAATTGTTTGCTCGTCTTCCCTGTTTTGTTATTGTTAATTTATTTTAGCTAAGTGGTTTGTGTGGATGTTTGATTCTTTGGGTATAAATGATGGCTGGAAATTGAGACTCGTAGAGCGAGTGCATCATCTTCCACCGAGTCGGAAGGCATTACGATAGCCATACCTCATTCATGAGATTGTAGTCGTTTTTCCCACCACGTGTTTGATGAAATGCCCAAGTGTGGTGTTGTACGAAACTTTGGCTTAGAGGGTATTACGACCAAGGAGTTGTTTTGCCCGCCAATTGTTTTCCATATTCTAACCCGAGCCAACGTGGGGTGAAGTCTGAGTAACCCTAATTACGAGAGGTTTTGCACCACGACCTGAGGATCGTATTGAGTAGATAAGAAAAAGACCTGTAGATCATTCGAAGCTAAGTTCAACGGTTCGTCGATTCATTCGACGAACCGTCCTTCTTAACGTCGAATGATACCTTACAAATTGTTGAAGCAAAGCAAACTCGACGGTTCATCGAATCAATCGACGGGGCGTACTTCCCACCATCTTTAATTTACAATTTCCAGTGACCAAATATAGATTGACGGCTCATCGATCGGTTTGACGAACACTTCGACGCTCCTTTGATCTGTTCGATGCCTCTTCTAACAAATCGACGGACCGCTGGCAGCTTTAACATTATCACATATTTTGCATCTTTTTCTGGTTTTGCTATATTTCTATGGTTGTCTTAATGACGAAGGGTGTTCTTTTTGCAAATATGCCTCCAAAGAATCCAGTCAAGGGGGGTGGTGGTCCCAAAAAAGGTCGAGGTCAGGGACAGTCGGCCCTTGCTCATAGAGATGAACCCTCAGACTGTGAACGTCAAGAGGTGGTACCAACGACTAGAACGAGAGCACGGACCACCACTTTTCGCGCAGCATCACCTGCCCTAAACTCCTCCCAGTCTGAAGAGGGGGGGGGGGGTCATCCTCCACATCCGTTAGTGCTAGCGAAGCAGCAACAGAGCAACAAGCCGCTTCTGAGCGGAATTCAGATGAGGAACAAGAGCGGCTGCGGCTGCAGAAAAGGGAGATAGCTGCAATTCGATTCCCTTATGATGGGTGCAGAAAGTACTACATAAAGGGGGCGACCACAGTCACCGAGGGTAACCCGAGGAGGAATATTCAAGAAGAGGAACAAATCAGTATGAGCGGATTAAAGAGCTACCCTCGGATTACTGATCTCATCCAGCACTATCATCTTGAGGCATTCACACAGCCTCCATGGGATTATTGCCCTACCATGGTTCGGGAATTCTATGCTACCTACAGAGTGCTACTAGAGCAGCGACACAAGAACAAGAGAGCTTTGAAAGCCGCCCCTCCATTAGATATAGTGTATATTTGGGGTGTACATGTTGATATCTCAGCGCACACAATCAACAGGTTTTATTTTGGGAATGACTTCGTTGAGCCAACCATAGTGGAATATGATGATAAGTTTGAAAGAAGAGCTGAGCAATTTGTGAGAGAATGGTTTGCGAAGATGATGGCTCGGGGTCCGGCGGACAAGGCCCCATGGGTGAGTAACTTGGCTGCCAAGATACATAAGGTTGATATCAGCTTGGAAGCTAAATTATGGTGGAATTTCATCATATATTGCGTTCTACCTACGGGAGCGAATAACATAGTCACACCGGATAGAGCAGTGGTTGTGGCTGCCATGCGATCCAGGTACCCAATGAACTTGGGTGAGTTGATCAGTAGAGCCATTCGAGCACGCGTACCACAGGAGGCGACAACTTTAATATTCTCGTGCCTTATCACACAGTTGTGCAGGATGGCCCAGGTGAGACACATTGATACATTTGCAGCCACTCTCCCAGCAAAAAAGGTGTGCGACATCACATGGAGTAGGGATGAGACACTCCGTACATCTCATCTCAGACCACTAATGCTTCATTGCTACTGCTTCCGGATGAGCAGACTGAGCATGTTATAGATTCAGTGCCACAGGGCAGAGTTGATATGGGCACTGAGGGCCCTTCCACAACAGCTACCTCCACACCATCTGTAGCTGATGTTACCACTTTTCAGAGGCACTACCTCGGCTTACTGTCCCAACTTTAGCTCATATTCCTCCTTCAGCCGCAGCATCAGCCTCCGAGGATATCTTTGTCCTCAACAGGGCGAACTTCAGAGAGTTTTCCATCAAGGCAGAGCGAGCTAATCAGCAGGTGACCCGAATATTACAGCAGTTGGGTAGGTTTGTTCGCAAGGAGATTGCACTTGAGTTAAAGCCTCTGCAGAAGGCTATGGAGAGGCATCACGGCAGGGTGAATGCGAGACTTGACGGTTTAGAGATGCAGTTACTCACCATTGAGAAGAAGAGTGAGAGTGGTGCTTCGGGAGATTTGAAGACCGAGCTTGACCAGCTTAGAGCTGAGATCAAGGCCCTTCGTGCAAGAGAGCAGGTTATTGTGGATGACCCAACACCACCTGCGCCAGTCCCCAGCATTTCAGATTTGATCAGAGTAGTTAACTTGGTGACTAAGGATGAAACTAGGGAAAGTCTCAAGAGAAAAAGGACTGAGACATTGGCTGATGATGATGATGATGAGGGGGAGGATAATGAGGATGAGGACCCCGAGCTTTAGGAGAGTATTCGTCGGTTGCGCCTAGACACGAGGTTCACCAGAGCATCTTCCAGCACCAGTGCTATCCCAGGACCAGTCAGGCCGATTACGATAGCTCCTCATGACCTGCAGCCACAGAGCCAGTCAACTCCACCTCCTGGGTCCATTGAGCCAGCAGTAGAGAGGGTTTCCATTCGCACTGATGCGGAGGAAACACCTTAGCAGCAATAGCGGGATTAGAGCATCTCAGGTCGGCCCCTCCACCATGGGGTGATGGTATGATTTTGATGCATTGGGGACAATGCATCCTCTTTTTAATGGGGGTGGGGTAACCTGAGGTATCTTGTAGTGTGTATATGTGTTAAATCTTACTTAGAGTAATTGTGACTTTAGTGGGTGTTGCATTTTGAACTTATGACATGAATTTTGAATACAAATTGAAATGAAAAGGATATTTTTGAACTTGGAAATGAATTGACATGTATGGTTCTTTTTGTGACATCATAGATATTAGAGTGTGTATGGGTTGAGTGTTCAAATCCTTATGCCATTGTGCGTGTGAGAACTTCTTGTGTTCATCGTTGGCATATGTGGATCTAGAACTTGCCTTGTAAGTCATGTTATATTGCTTAGGATAGTTGGTTGTGAAGTGATCATAGGCTTTCCTTGTAATAGTCACTTTAGCCTTAAAAAGCCCAAACCTGTTCGATATGAATATCATTAGTTTCCCCTTTTGAGCCTTTGACCCATTTTTTCTTGATTAGCCATAACAAACCTTTTCCCCTCTTTATGAATCAATTCCATCTTTGCACCCGTTCCCTCCTTGACGCTACGAGAGAAAAGAGGCAAATCGCCTAAGTTGGGGATGGCATATGTGTGAAGTAGAGGCTAAGAGCCTAAAGCTGGGGGTGTGGGAGTTATATAGTTGAGAACTAGATGTGATATGAACTAGATGTGATTTAAAAAAAAAAACCCTAATAATTGTCTCATAGAAAGATTGTAAATTCTAGTAGGAATCAAATCACATCATAGTCATAAGTTGGGGAATTAATCATGAATAGAATGGGCGTGCAAAAAGTGAAAATGTGTAGTGTCGAGTAGGATGGGTCACTGATTCCGAAATAAGTATCCTACCCGTCCCTGAGCCTACATTACAACCCAAGAACAAGTCCTGTAGTGATCACAACTGAACCATCCAAAAGTGTGAAGCATTGAAATTAAGGGCAAGCGTTTGGTATCTGCACTTGTATATCATGAAATTCTTTGTAAGCGTGAGTGTTTTCTATTCTCATTTATCCATGTCCCGGTTCTTATCTTAAAATGGTGTGTGGGACATTCTCTGATTTAAGTGAGGGTATAATGGTGAATACTTGCACGCATAATGCTTCTGATAATGTGATGTCATTGATTGAAGCGTCATAGTCAATTCTAATAAGTTATGATGAAATAAATTTGTTTTGAAATGAGGAAAGAGGGAGTTAATGTGAAAACACACAGGCCGGTAGTGATGAACAAACACTATTGTAGTTACTTTTACTCTATTTTTAGTTTAGCTGTAGTTTTTATTTTGTAGTTGTTTTGTCTGACTTACTTGAGGACAAGAAAAGATCCTAAGTTGGGGTGTTAATGTGCCGCGGATTTGTGGCACATTCGACTCCTTTTTACTATGGATTTTGAGTGTTCTCAAGTAAGTCTGGTTCATTTTAATGTGTTTTTGTTGTGTTTTAGGAAGATGATGGCCCAAAAGCAAAAACAAAGAAAAAAGGAAAAAATTGCCTAGGAATGAAGATTCGACGTTTCGTCGATTGATCGACGGACCGTCCTTTGAGGTGTCGATAACTTAAATTTTCCAGTGATGGCCTAAGTTGAAGAGGACAAAGGACGGAGTCATCGACGAAGCGTCGAATGGATCAACGATTCGTCGTTTGTATCGTTAAACAGACTTGTCCGCCAGAAGAGAGAAAGACGGAAGAATCAACGGCACCATTGACTGGACCATCAAACTGAAGAACTAAATGACGAAGGAATCAACGGCCCGTCTAATTGATCGACGGTCCGTAGATTCTGCCACCAGGGGCAGTTTTGCCAATTGCTGATGTGCCTTTTTTGGAGCCTATTTAAAGAACATTTTAGGTTTTTGTACACATCTGATTTTTCTCCAACATTTAACATTTTTCCATTGGTGGTTGAGCATTGAATACACCACTTTTGTAGCTTAGTGAAGACAAAAAGATTTTATTCCCACCATCTTGATTACACTTTGTAAGCTTTATGTCTCCATTATTGCTTACTACTTTTATGACCAATATGTGTGAGTCGTTTCTTTAATCAAAGTTGTGGACCCAAATGATGGGTGTTATGTAATGGGTGTCTAACATTGTATATATATATAATGGGTTGTGATGTGTTTTATTATTTCTCATATTCATTGTTAGTTAGTGGTTGCAAACACTTAGTTTTATCTGGAAAGATGAACTAGCGTTTGAGTTGAAATAATATAACAAGGACTCGGGGCGCTAACCCTCATTTAATGAACTCACTTAGGGATACCCATAGCATAACATCTAATCACAGTGGGAACACAACTTTGGTTCTTCTAATCCAAACAATTTCCAAATACTTCAAAATAGCGAATACAAACCAAAACCCTTGATGCAATCCTAGCTTCCCCAAGATCACCTATGTGGAATCAAGTCAAGGAACCCCAAACATCACAAGGGTTGCACATGAAGATAGGCACTCGTGAGCATGCAGTAGCGCCATACCAAGGATCCCAAGTGTGGAAGATTGCTTGGAATGACGAAATGGAGAAGAGTGACGAAGATGGCCATGCTTGCAATATGGCCATTAATTGAAGATTTGCAATTTCAATTTCTTTTCCCAAAAGAAGACACCCAAACAAGGCCCGTACTTCATTAAGGGTAAAAGTGTAATAATGTAGTTGACTTCTTTTGAGCTTTAGTATAAGTAGTAGTTTCTTTCATTTGGAAGAGGAGACTATTTTGATTATTGACATTTTGAGATTGTAAACACTTTTGAGTGTGAGAGCTTGTGTAAGCCTTGGATTGAATTCTTGTTGAGAGGATTGCTTATTAGGGATTCCAAATCCCTCTTGGTCATCCTAAGAATTTGGTGTTTCTTTTGATTCTAATTTAGAGGTCTTAGTTTTCTATAACTTGGGTTGCTAAATTGAGTCTTAAGTTGTGTCAAATTATCTATCCCTTAATTTTCTTGCAATTCTTGTTATTTTCGTTCTTAATCTTGTATCAATTGGTATCAGAGCTTGGATTAGATTTGTTCTATCAAATCTAGCCTAGGGTTTGTTACTATAAAAAAAAAATCAAAAAATCCTAGAAAACCCCCCAAAAATTTTTTTGTTTGATTTGTCATTTTGTTATTAGATTCTTGTTCCTTAGTACGTTAGGGTTTCAAATCTTCAAATTTCGTATCAATCGGGTCAATATTGAAGAATCCACCATTTTTTGAGTTGAAGCTTTTGAAAAACTTGAAGTGGGTCTTGTTGATTTGGGTGAAATTGGTACTTGAAACTTATTGGACTTTGTTCTACAAGTCTTGGCGAGTCTAGTTCTGAAAATTGAAGGAAAAACAAGTTGATTTGAAGATAGTTGAAATTTTGAAATTTTTGGTGTTCTTGAAGACCTTCAAATCTTCATAAGGAAAAAGTTCTCCAAATGGGCATGTAATTCAAAGTTTTCAAGTCAAGATATGGGGAAAAGTGTTTTTCTACCCCAAAATGGTAAATACTAGGTTGAGTGGGCCCAGGAACATCATCAGATCAAAGAAATTCGGTCCAAATTTCGAGAAGATCGAGTTTAATACGAAAATCACTGAAGCTAAGAAGATTGCAAATTACGGACCGTAAATCACATTACAGACCGTAATCTAGGGTCGTAAACTTGGATCTTGAAATTGTAGCTCACTAGAATTTGGAAACCTCGTAAAATACGGACCGTAAACCACAATACAGACCGTAAAACAAAATATGGCCCGTATCTTGTGGGTCGTAAAAGGCAAGGAACATTCTGTTTTGGGCATCACTAAATATGAACACGAAATACGGACCGTAAACCACAATACGGACCGTATTTTGTCAAGCTTAAATAGTAGACTCAAGGTACCTTTTCAATTCCAAATTTCATTTCAACCCACTTCCATTTCTCAAAAACATTCTTGATCCTTAGTTGTTGGTCTTGTGTCCCTAGTCCTTTGGTAGGGAACAAAAAAAAAATTGGGGCTTCCCGACCGCGATTTCAAATTATCACCTACCCGGGCCCGAAATTTGATTTATTTCCTGATTTTAGCATTCCATTTTCTTGTGTCTCTCAACTAGTAGCCATTTAGTAGTTGTTCCTACTTGTGTTTTCTAGTTCTTGTGTTCGCATTTCTTTCGTGTCAATTCTTTCGCGCTCTTCTTCGTTTTTGCTTCGTTGTTAATTTTTTGGTTCAAGTCCGTTAGATTGAATTGAGTCGTCCGTCTTTCTTAGTCTAACAAGAATCTATTTCGACCAAGAGTAGAATTTAAACCCTTGTGACTAGTCGACATTAACAAGCACAGAATCTTTGGCAGAAGCAATTTGTGAGGCAATTAAAGGTGCGCATACTTGAGCGATTGTGAGTTGATTTTACTAATCTAACGTGTTTGCTCGTTTTGTTGAGTGTCTTTAAAACGTACCATGGATACGGAAGATGAAACACAAGTTCCCACCGGGGAACTCACACTAGTTGATGTAATGAGGGCCTAGCAAGCCTTGAACGATAAGGTTGGTAGTATGGTTGGTCGAATGGAAAACATGGATAGTCGAATGGAAAACTTGGGAAGTAGGGTGGAAGCAATTGAAGGAGGTGGTAGGGAGGTCTCGTATTCGCCCCAAGTGCAATACCAAGGAGGCACAAGTGGAGCTACTCGAAGCACTTCACTTACATTGTCACCGACACTTTCCATCATCTATATAACCCCACTCCCCAAAACACTCCACAAAACACTCCTCAAAACACAACTCTCACCCCACCAAACAATATCCCCATAGGCCAACGGAACAACCCACCCCCACAAGATCAAACTCCAAATGACCCACATCCAAATGATCCACCCCCAAATGATGCACACCTAAATGCACCTATGCCACCCCGACACAATCCAAACATCCAACAACCAAATGACGATGAGATAGAAGAAGCTATACTTGAGCACGAACGATATGGTGACCAAGGTTGGAGGCAATGAGGGCAAGCACAAGGAGGTTATCGAGGGAGGGATGGAAGGCATGGTCCTAACCCTCACATGGGTAGGCAAAGAGGGTGTTGACACGCAATTTTGTCCCGCTTCTCCTTCAATTAATTTATCTGCGTTTCTTGATCGTTGATAATTTGGACGAGTTATTTCAAATTTTAACAAAGCACTATATTAATACTTTCACCATTTATTGTGCGGTTATTTATAAGAAGTTATATCACATATTTGGAAGTGGTTAATCCTAGCCCAAATTATTAAGATGAAGATGTCCACATAAATTAATTAAGGGAGGAAAAGGGGCCAAAATTTCGGATCCACCAACCCACAAAAGCTCTTTTTAGACCAGCCAATTAATAGCCCAACTTAAACTTCCAGCCCATCACCCTTAAACAAATTACCCGACCAGCCCAACTCAAACGACCCAGCCCAGTACCCATTTCAACCGACCCGACCCGGCCCACTATTTCTATTCACCTAACCTAAACAAAATACCGATTAGTCTTTCTCCCTTTCAACCTAACGCGCCTCACTTCGTCCTCTCTCTCTCTTCACTCTCTTCTCCCCCTCCATTTGAAGCAAAAGCTCTACTTCCCTTTTAGCTATGACAGTTGTGTCTATGCCATTTCCATACCAAATTGTTGCGACACCTAAGCCTTCTGTCGTTGACAGGGAAGGCATCCCCTTTTCTCACTCCAAGACGCAACAATCTTGAAAGAACAGAGAAAAATTGGTTTTTTTTTTGGACAAGAATCTGCAACCAAGTCACGTGAAGATCTGTTTGGATCTCAACGGATCCTTTCCTTTGACTGGTTTTTGAAAACCCAAGTTTCAGCATCCCGCCCAAAAAACAAAAACCCTAGTTTTCATCTACTATAAAAGGAAGAGAGTCTCACTTTGTTTCTAGACAATGATCTGAAAATACAAAACATTTCACTCTCTTTGACTCTATTATTATCTTCTTTTTTTTAATCCGAGTATTACAAGCTCGGGGATATTGACATTCGAGGACAGATTCGAGACCTCGATGCCCCGTTCACTGCACCTACAAAAGGTCAGTAAACCCTTGTTCCCTTTTTTTATATTTGAGTATTTTGCGTGTTTAGTTTAATTTGTGTTCGTGTGTTAGTTAACATCTGTATTAGTGGTTGTTTAGTTTAGTCAAACTTAGTCTTAGTTCAATATAGCATAGCACCAATTAATCATATAGTTAGTTTAAAAATCCTTGCTATGTGTCAGCATAGTCTTAAATCTGATTAGTAATCGTCAAACATGTATTAAGTGAGTTATCGAGTCATTAGCGCACCCATCAGGTGGTCAGTTTGAATATTAACTGATCATATGCTTGTTTAAATATCTGCTAGTGTGTTTGGATGCTTGGCATGGTTCAATGCAACATGCTATGACTGACGGTTCCCATGTGTGTTCAAACATTAGTTTAAATTAACCCCCGTTCAGCTTAATTTCATTTTCGTTTAACCATTTAGCTTCTTCGTACTAATTAGTTCATTGCACAAATTCTGTTTCGTTCGTATGATATAATTTAATTCTGATTTCGTTTAAAGATAAGACACTCGAAATTCTTCCTTCAGTTCGTTGAAAAGACTGGTAATACTAAATAGAGACGGGCCTTTGTAGTTGTCTTTTATACTTGTCTAAAAGGCTCTACGCTTGGTGAAACTACTGTTGTTATGTTATCCTATTTGATTATTGGCATCTATTATTCTGTTAAGTTTATGGTTGTGGCATTTACGTCGTTGGATTTGGTGGCTAGTATTAATTTAGTGCACAATTAATTAGGTGGGCTGTTGTAAAGGGCTGTAATGTTGTCAATACTAGGTGATGGTACACTACTGTAGGATTATGTTAATTGTTAATAGTAAGTTTAATGGTTTGCCATCTCTACTTTCTTAAAGACGTGTAAAGCATATCATTTGGTTTTGTTTACTTTTAGTGAATCAAATTTACTCCCTTAATCTTTCTTCTGTTGAAAATGCCGATCGGGATAGCTAAAATCAATCACTAAACTTGTCGCAAGGATAAAATGATTGATGTGCACTCTTATTTTGAGAACTTGGTTTGGTGAGAAAACATGGTTTCAGCTGCTGTTTGACGGCAGCAGCCCTCTCGTTTGGTCTGAATTTGCTTTAAGTTGGAGTTTCAGCCTATTTATAAGTCGCTATTTTCATAGTGTATTCTGTCGTTTGGTCTGAAACCTGTTCTGTTTTCATAGTAGCTCCCTCTTGCATACTTCAAATTGCAGCATTATTCATAGCCTGCTGATAAGTAGCATCAGCAATACATTTTTTGCTTGGCCATAGACTAATATGTGTTAGGTGGCTTTATATGTGCTGAAAGAATTTACGAGTAAAAACATTGTTTGTGCTCCTGCCTATTTTTCATCATTAAAATTTATTTTGAGGGTATTGTTGCCATTCCAGTTTCTTTAACTTTCTTCTTTATCTTCCATAATTGCCTCAATTGGGTTTTCTTTCTAATCCTTTACATTTTCTTTCTTTGTTTGCATGAATGCCCGGGCCGACGAGTTTTACTTTGAGACTCCACGACACCGCTGCCATAAGAAGTCATACATCACCTTCTCTCGGTCTCTTCATTAAATAGCAACATTGAAAGGATTCCCTCATTTCGCAGGAGTCGGATTCAAGTCAATTATTTTATCCCCTCTCCATCTAATATTTTTATATGATTTTTTGTTTGTTGTTTGATTAAATTATCGTTGTTTATCTTGGTCGTGACTTTAGCTGTATAAAAACAGAGGCTCCTTAGTATTTTAACCTTTAGCTAATAAATAGTCGTCTTTCTAATTTTCGTTGTGAGAGTTTTAAACTTGTAGATGTCGCCTGGTAAGACTAATTTCTTAAGAGGATTAGTAAACATGAGAGGTTAAGCTTTGAAGTGGAGTTTGAACCAAATGACATTGGTTCGAGATTTTGTCATCGGATAAAATGTCCTGCCAAATTAAAGTTCTTTTCTTGAAAAGCAAATATGTTTTTCCTGAACACTATACTTACCAACTTTACACTCTATATTATACTTATACATATTCATAATATTATCACCCATCGTGATTTATAAAATGCTTGCATTTTTCATATCACACTTAGCTTAATTAATTAACATAATTATCCCACTAAAGACTATCCACCTACTTTAAATTATAACTTAACATTATTTTATAAATTTTTAGTTTTATGCTAATTTTATTTAAAGGCAATAAACTATTATTTCTAATAGTGATGAATTCTTTTCCAAACGTAAATCATACCTTTATTTTCCCCACAAGACCTATTTTAAATAACACTCTTAGATGTCTATCAATAACTTTAGCAATGCTTACAAAGATATTTTCTTAAATAGCGTAAAATGTTACATCTACATTTTTTAGCCTTAATTAATTAGCATAAGTCCAGTCGGTTAACCATTATTAATGGAACTTAGAGGATGCCTAACACTTTCCCTCTAGGTTAGTCGAACCCGTACCTAGAATCATTTGGTTTCGTAGACTTTAAAATAGAGTTGACTTTAGATAAACAACTTTAATTAACTTTAGGTGCCCTAATTCACCATAAATAATTAGGTGGCGACTCTTAACTTTAATTAACCCCGAAATTACCAGGATGTTGTAAACTGTTTTGACTTAGGTTAAAATAGGGTAGAACAGAGGGTACCAAGCTCGTGAAGGGTATCAAAGTCGTGACCATCGAGGTTATGATGACGATGGAGATTTCAATGGGAACCACGGTTATGGAGGAGGGCGAGACACGAGTCTCAATTCTATCAAGGTTACTCTTCTAACCTTCAAAGGAGGTAGTGATCCTGATACATTCCTTGATTGGGTGATGCATTGTGATAGAATCTTCTTGACGAATGACATGTCCGAGGTGAAGAAGGCATCTTACGCCATTGCTCAATTCGAAGGGTACGCCTCTACGTGGTGGGAAACTCAAGTGAAAGCAAGAAGAATAGTTTGAATTTCTCCCACACCTACTTGGGATGAGTTGAAGGACGCCATGCGTCGTAAATATGTCTCTGAACGGTACAAGCAAGAACAACTCAAGAAGGTGTATACCTTGAGGCAAAACAAAAAGAGTGTGGAAGAATACTATGATGAGTTCCAAATTGTAAAGATGTGAATCGACTTTGACGAGGATGATTTGAATGCTATGACTCGGTTCGGAGCCAGGTTAAATAGTGACATTGTCTCCCAAATGAGACTCCACAACTATAGAAGCATTGAACAAACCCTTCAAGCGGCTATGGAGATAGAGGAGAGTCTCAAGGAAGACAAAATCAATAAGTCGAGGGGCTATGTGAGTTCATGGAACAATAACAAAGAAGGAGGGACTTCTTCCTCAAATTTGCAAAAGAGTAAGGGCCCGATACAAGAAACCAAGAACCCCTTTGAAAAGAATGCTCAAATTGGGAAGCAAGTTGATAAACAACCTCCAAAGTTTGTCCCAAAGGAAAGAAGTACGAAGACTCCCATCCAATGTTTTAAATGTCATGGCTTTGTTCATAGAGCAAGTGAGTGCCCTAATCGAAGAGCCTTTATTTTGAGAGACACTTGTAGTGATAATACGGGAGAATGCGAGGAAAGAGATGATGAGGGTAATCATGAGAACGATGAACTTGTGAGTAATGAAGAACAAGATGGTGGTGATATCACTGTCCCACTTTGCTTGGCAAGAAAGGTGTTAACATGTATGAACGTGCCTCAAGAAGGGCAGCTTACCATCCTACATTGGGTAGACACTTGTAGGGTCCCAAAGAAAAGAATTGCTAAAGGAGTCCTCATGTGAAGAACTTCCATACTTGGAGGAAGGAAGTGAACCCATGGAAGAAGATCTTTGTCTTGAGCATCAAGGTAAGTTATTTATCCCTAATACTTAAAGTGTTCATGATGTTATTAATGAAAGTGATCATACACTAGGTGATCCTTTTGATGACCGAATTGAATCTTCTCACAAGATTAATTTGAGTCCATCTAGTGTTGACACGTGTGAAGAGAATGGTAATATTGTTGAGACCTTGAATATGAATGGCGGCTTGTCTTTGTGTAATCTTGATAATTCGTCTTCTTGCATTGTTAACCAAAGTGAATCTTGTTGTCTTGATTCCTTTTCTTGTAAATGCATGAATTCTAGTGGTACAAGTAACTTTGAGATGAGTTTGAAGAATGCCAGTGCAATGGCATGTGTTAGCAAGAGAAGAAAGAGTAATTTTCTTGAAAGGAAAGATAGCATGATAAAATTTCATTCTTTGTTCTATTTCATGAGTGCCATTAAGAACATAGGTTTGGATGAAGGTTGTGCTAACTATTCCCTAGTTGATGTGGACCTTCCTCTCTTGAAGAACGATAATCCTTTGGTTGAGGAAGAATTTGATTTACTCGATTATTTGCAAAACACAACTAAAAGTTATTCTTGCAATGTTGGCATTAATAGTGATTCCTTGTATGATTCTCCTCCCATTTATGATGATGATATTCATGCTTGGATTTATTCAAATGATCCATTTCTCGATGAGAACGTGAGTAAGGAAGATTATCTTTATGCTAAGAGTGTAGTATCATCCTTGAGTAGCCCTATGTCAACTGATAAGCATGACTTTGATGTTGTGAGTGATCCCGATGATAGATATGTTGATGGTATTTCTTTGGTAGATACTTTTCTCGCTAAATTGTTTGCATGTGAAGTCCCTTATGATGGCCAAAGGGCATATGTGTCCAATGGGGATTTTACAATTGAGCTTGAGCTAAGAGACACTTTCCTTTACTACTTGTTTGCTTATGATGATTGTCATTGTGGGATGATCCTTGCGGATCTCTCTAGTACTAATGAATTTTGTAGTGGAGGCATGTTGTCTTCTTGTTGGATGTGTGTAGGTAACCCCTCAAATTTGAGGAGAAATTCCTTTCAAGATGAGGAGAATGATGCAATCCTAGCTGCTCCAAGATCACCTATATGGAATCAAGTCAAGGAACCCCAAACATCACAAGGGTTGCACATGAAGATAGGCGCTCGTGAGTGATACACTCAAATTACACCTATTAATGGCGTAAAGCGGACGTTGTCAAATATAGTAACCCAAAAAAGGTTGGGGTCGAATCCCACAGGGAATATGGAGAGAAAAGGGTACTAATTGTATGCGATACTAGTCTTTAAAGGCTTTAATCCTATTCCGGACAGTTTGAAATAATTATTGAGTAATGTAATTGAATACTTTGACTTGAATTATACTTAATGCGAGAGAGAGACCAAGGTTGTGTTCCCCATTTTGATTAGATATTATGCTTCAGGTTTCAATGTGATATATTTCTAATGGTTGTTCTAAGAGTATGCACTTGATCTCTTAAGGACTTCCTAATGTTTCCCAATAGTTAGGTCGTATTTCCTCTTTATGATTTTTTCAAATGTAAAAGAGTTGAAATCGAAGAGCGACCAATAATGCCAATTTAGACTTGTTCTTATCCCTAAGTTAGTCTATTAAACGAGGGTTAACGCCCCGAGTCATTGCTATTCAATCTTACCAATACTGACTCTCTTTCCCAAGAAAAGTTAGTATAATGGCTTAGGCTAATGCTTACAATCATTATCCATCGCTAACGCACAAAGATAGAATAAATACTAACAACCATTATGCATATATCAATAGTAGAAACCCATTCACATAATACCCATCATGGGATCCACAACCTTAGTATTAAAATTTAACATAATATACTTACGATGCTAATACAATATGGAATGGAGGTGAAGTTGGTGCTTTAAATGCTCCAACCACTTCAAATATTTCAAGACTAAAGTTAATGCTCCCAAGAAAATCAGAATTTTTGAATTAAAACCCTATCCTTAAGTATTTATAGGGCCAAAAATCGCGCCAAGTTTCTGGACAAAAACACCCTTACGCGGCATCGTTACGGACCGTAACACAGGTTACTGTCCGTCCTTCGGTTTCGTACTTTGTCGACTTGATTAGGTCAACCGTCACGGCTTCTTGCGACGGACCGTAACTCAGGTTACGGTCCGTATCTTGCAGCGTATCATGGCCTCAGTCTTCAGTGGCCAATGCGTTACGCCATGACGTTACGCCCCGTAACCTAAGTTACGGACCGTCCTTCTAGGCGTAACCTGTGACACTACTTAGGCAACTTTCTGGAAATTTTCCTCAGCTTACGGTACAAGTTACGGCCCATAACATGAGTTACGGACCGTCCTTTATAGCAGCACGTATCCTCTCTGGTACGGATCATATTACGGCTTGTATTAAGAGTTACGGACTGTCCTTTTGCTCCAAGTTGTCCGTTTTTCAGCATTTCTTATCATTTCCGTTCCTTAAATAACCAACCCTACAAAACACCAAAATAACATAAGAAACGATGTAAAAACACTTAAAAACAGGCAACACTTCTAGTTACAAAGGCGTAAAATGTGCCGAAATTCACGACACATCAGTAAGCATGCATTAGCGCCATACCAAGGATCCCAAGTGTGGAAGATTGCTTGGAAGGACGGAATGGAGAAGAGTGACGAAGATGGCCATGCTTGCAATATGGCCATTACTTGAAGATTTGCAATTTCAAGTTCTTTTCCCAAAAGAAAACATGCAAACAAGGCCCTTACTTCATTAAGGGTAAAAGTGTAATAATGTAGTTGTCTTCTTTTGAGCTTAAGTATAAATAGTAGTTTCTTTCATTTGGAAGAGGAGACTGTTTTGATTATTGACATTTTGAGATTGTAAAAACTTTTGAGTGTGAGAGCTTGTGTAAGCCTTGGATTGAATTCTTGTTGAGAGGATTGGTTATTAGGGATTCCAAATCCCTCTAGGTCATCCTAAGAATTTGGTGTTTCTTTTGATTCTAATTTAGAGGTCTTAGTTTTCTATAACTTGGGTTGCTAAATTGAGTCTTAAGTTGTCTCAAATTATCTATCTCTTAATTTTCTTGCAATTCTTGTTGTTTTCGTTCTTAATCTTGTATCACTTTTTCTACCCTAGTCGGAATAGAACTAAAGACTTTAGAGATTAGTAACATATATAATTAGTACTTATTTCACATTGTATTCCAGAATACTATAAACCGTTCCATCGAAACTCCTCTTATCCACAAATTGCTTAGCCAATTTTTTTCAGTCTTTTTAACTCTTCAAATCAATTATCTAGGAGTCTACCATCGAATACCGCATAGGGTACACTCTGTCAAACCCAAAGATGATAACAGAGCCCATTAAAAACCTAAAGTCCTTTCGAACGTAACCATGCCTATTGCAAACCTTTTTACACACCGAAATAGCTGACCCCAAGGGACTTATCGCCAAGTCTACTACTGACAAACCTAAAAAATCAATCATTTCCTAGCGAATCCTCGAAACTGATTTCCTTAAGATCTATACATTCCCTCTATGAACTACCACTCGACTTGCCCATCTCAAATCAATTCACATTGACCCATAATGAACGCACCTTTTTAGGAATTTTGTCAAGAACCACTCAAACGGATTCCCATATTCGAAGCCAAACTCATTCTTATCGCGCATAGTAAACCATAGTTCATTTCTCTCAATTCTAAAAGCTGAGTCTTATCCGAATCGTCCTCAAGTCACCTAATAACAAAATCTCGGGAATGCAACGTCTTGTTTCTCAACCGCACCCAATACATATATCTTATGCAACCCGGATTTTTTCGATACTAAGAACATGCAGTCCCATAATCACTTCTAGTCCATAAAGTCCAAAGTCGTTCTATCAATATTACTCATTTATGGACCTCTTAGTACAACTCAGTAGTATTCCTTAGCCGAACTTACCACTTTCACAGTCTATACAAAAGATCTATCACAAGGGTATCACGATTGATTCACGATTTTTGTAGAAGTGCTGCCTCAAATTCGAACCTATGAATTCTAATCCTCAAAATCAATAGTGAGATATCCTATCTCAATCATTCTGTCTTCATAACACATTTAAGCCACTTTCATTGCAGCTCAAAAATCATTCAAACCATCATGCTTCCGCTGCGCCACTCTAAGGAACTTTACAATACTAGCCTCAACTGTCTATGCCAACATCCCACTAGTCCTCTACATACCGCATCACCAATTACGACACAATCATGAACTCATCTACTTCATGCCAGACCACAACGCCATGAAGTCATACGACCCCGCAACCAAACGAAACAATCAAGGTGGTAGATTCACACACATACCCTGTACATTAAAGTTTCCTTCAACGTATCAAACTTCAAACCCAATCTCTTCTAAGTCCAACGAAGTTCGCATTTGGTCCACAATGACCCACTTATCCTTACCAAGATTCCATCATTTCATCTCCTTATCTTGAATTTCAAAGATCCACCTACTTGAATAAGTCAAAACCTAATATCTGATCCACGAATAAGAATACCCTTATTGTCGAACTTAAGCACATCTATCCACATAAACAACTATACCTTGGATCCATAAAATCCTTATCATTTCTTTAATCGTGATCGCCCAAGGACACATTATTTATCCGAAAGGATCCATGAATCACTCAACATACAACCACGGCATACCCAGCTCGAATTATTATACTATAATGTAGAAACCATTCTAATATCAAACACAACCATAATCCACTAAGTCTGCCAGATACCAATTGTTCCCACCTTAGTACTCAAAATTCCCAATCCACCTCTTATATATCATGACTCAGTCCCATTTACTCATCAGGTACTAATACCCATTCATCTTAAGAACTCTAATCCTTTACACTATTCTCATCAAGGCCGTCCTTTATGAACTTATCTCAACTCCTCTCATCTACTACACACAATCACTATACTCGTCGAATTTCATGATCCCTAGCGAACTCACACTCATTTTTGTATATCAACTCTCAAGAGTTCAACCATTTAGAAACTATTTATCTGCCATACACTACAACATAAGGCATTTATAGCTATGAAATCTTAGCTATGAATTTAAAAGTCATGACTAGTACCTAATAATAGCCACAAAAATTTGAATTCCGTAGCTATCTATAAATTCATAAAATTTCTTAGCCACGAAAATCATATTGACAAAGCTAATTCCTCATTTTTGCTATAATTGCTAAGAATCGTGGCAATAATTACCTAAATAGCTACAACTTTTTGGCTACAGTGAAATTTCATAGCTAATTATTAAGTTTTGCCACTAGTTGAAACTTACTGTAGCAATAGTTCACCTTTTAGCCACGATAAATTATTTGAAACAACATGTCGTAGTTAAATGAGTATTTTTGCTTCAAGTTATAAAAAATTGTGGCAATAGTTAAATGATATAGCCACAAAGTTTTAGCTTTTATAAAATTTCGTAACTAATATTAATTTTTTTGCCACTAGTTGAAACTTATTGCAGTAATAGTAACGTTTTAGCCACAAAAAAATATTCGAAACAAAATATTGTAGCTAAATGAGTATTTTTTGCTTCAGGTTATATGAAATTATGGCAATAGTTAAATGATATAGCCACAACCTTTTTGTCATAACAAAACATCGTAGCCAATTATTAATTTTTCCCACGAGTTAAAAGTTACTATAGCAATAGTTTACCTTTTAGCCATAATAAATTATTTGGAACAACATGTTGTAGCTAAATACGTATTTTTGCTTCAAGTTATTAGAAATTATGGCAATAGTTAAATGATATAGCCACAAACTTTTTGTTATAACAAAACTTTGTAGCTAATTGTTGTTTTTTGCCACGAGTTAAAACTCATTATAGCAATAGTAATCTTTTAGTCACAAAGAAATATTAAAATTAACATATTATATCTAAATAAATACTTTTGCTTCAAGTACTAAAAAGTCGTGGCAATACTTGACGTAATAGCTATAATCATCAGTTTTAGGTTCTGATTCCATGTCTACAATATTATCATCAGCTGAGTTAACATCAGTACTGATAAAATCAAGATTATAATTAAAAATTAGCTTTATCTAATTAATGTGTGAATAACTAAATATATAGAATTTAAACAGCTATAATCTTGTATCAATTGCATTGTATAACATATTATATTTATTTAATCTAAACAATAAAAGGTGTTATGATATATAGTCTTGTACTATGTTAATAACTTATTGATTATCGTAAACCAAATTATATACTAAATTCAAAAACTAAAAATTTAATATGATTCACATACATTACGTTGTCTTGTCCCTTTTGTGACTATATTTGGACATTTTAGAATACCTAAATAATTAAGAATTATATTTTAAAATTTCAATGAAATATATGATTGATATAGAAGTGCATAACAATACTAACTAAGTATATCATAATTCATATTAAAATCCAACTTAATAAATTCGTAGTAAACCAGTATTATATTTGTAACAATTTGGTTATTCATACTATTAAATTTTATGTTCAATAAATTAACAATATTGTTGACATACGTACGATTGTAAATCAAAACAAACTATTATATAATAATTTATATTTAATAAAGTATTACTTGCAAGATGCGATTTGATGAATAATTATGTAATTTTATTAATTAATTTTGAATATCTAATTATATCACATTTAAATATCTATGTGCTTGTATGATTATATCTAACTACATTGATCACTAATTATATTAAATTTAAATAATACGAATTATTGATTTTATGATCTTATGGCAATATTAAATAACTAATGCGCACCCGAAGGATAGCGATTGCGGTTTCGCTTGTCATAATAAAACTTAATCATTATTACAAATATAATTAATATTTTGATGTAATTACAATAGGAGCATATGAGTTATGACAAACCCGTTTGGCATTCACTTTTTTCCGGAGTAATAATTTTTTACTTTTTTAAAAATTAATGTTTGGCCATAAAAAATGCAAATTCAACTTGAAGTTGTATTCCTTATTTGGAAAACAGCTTATAGCATGTTTTCCAAACCACTTTTCACTTTTGAAGTTGTACTTAAGTACATTCAAGCATGAATATTATTTTAAATATTCTTTGCAAAAAGTATGACCAAACACAACTTCATTTGAAATCTACAGCCAAACACTTAGTATGATTCATATATAGTGTAGGGGTCTCTTCTCTTTTGTGACTATATTTAGACATTTTATAATACCTAAATTATTAAGAATTATATTTTAAAATTTTAATAATATATATGATTTATGTACTAACTAGTATATCATAACTCGTATTAAACGAGGAATTAATTTTTAAATACAATTTAAAGAAATATCTAATAATATTTATTAAATTTGAATATTTAACTATGTTAGATTTAAATAACTATGTTCTTGTATTTATTTATTGATTACTATTATACCCAATTTAAATAAATAAAAGTTATCAATTAATGGCTTAATGCTATTTTAATAACTTGATACTCCTAGACCTAGTTATCAAGAATCTAAGCACGGTCCCTGATCCCTTTGTCTAATCTAAAACCTACTAGTCCTCATCTTTTCCCTCTAGCCGCCACGCCTGTCCACGGTTTCTTCTTCTCTTTTTCAATTTCACCAAAACAAATCTTTATTACTCCATATCAAAAGTTCATAAGGGGTTCTTTGGTTTTTATGCAATGCAGTTGGATAAATAGCTAATTGATTCTTTATATTACACAATGGAGGGGCAAAAGTGATGTCCTCTTTTATTATATCTACATCAACAAGCGCTTTTAATGCCATTAATCTCTTTTGAAATGTGATTCCGGAGATGGTATTGACTTTTCTATTTCATATTCGCAGTTTATTCAGTTGAATGAACTCTCTTGCTATTTATTAGGCATTTTGTTGTTCATGTTAATATTTGTATGTTTCACCGTTATTAATCTATAAATCTTTCATGAAACAATAATGTAGAAATATGTTTGTTTCTTAATTGAGATTTTGTTAGAAGAAATTTTTAGTGTAAAGATTCAAATCTATTATGAAATATTTGGAGTTTTGCTATCCCTTTTAAGATTACTGTGAAGATTTTTCATGAGAAGTTAATCGATGTATTTCTCATAATATATGATGCAATATACTTATATACTCATTCGTTTATGTTTATGATGTTAATTTACTTTATCAAAATTAACAGGCAGATTATGGAATTATTAGAGCCGCAACAACAATGACAAATTAGAGGACGGATATTGATCAAACTGAGATGCGGTTGGAGGCTGCGTGGGAGAAGAGAAGTGAAAAGATCGTGTTGAGTTTGAGTCTCAAGCAAGATGACAATAACAACAACATACCCAGTGTAATCCCACAAGTCTCAAGCAAGATATTACCATTGTAATTGTGTCATAGACAAATGATGTATTATGAATGTTTGAAATTTTAGCTATGTAACTCTGTGTAACTTGAAACCTATTATGGAATACAAAATTAACAATGCTTGTGGCGTAATCTTCAATATGTAGCGATGAAAATTTTGAGTTCGTAGCTATACGTACAATTGCCAAAAACAGGGCTACGCATTTTTACTTTTCGTAGCAAATGTAGAAAAAAAATTAGCTATAATTTTATATATTTCATGACAAAAAGAATGGATTCTTTAGATACATATGAATATATTTGTGGCAAATACTTGAACTCATAGCTATAGATTTTTGAACTCGTAGCTAAATACATTATTATTGCCACGAGACTAAACTATAAAAATAGCCACCAAATTTGTATTTTCATAGCAAATAGCTTAAACTTTTTGCCACAAAAGAGCACACTGTAGCTACAATATAAAGATTGCTACAAGTTTTATTTGTCGTGGCAAAACAATAAAATTATTTGCTATAAATATATTTTTCGTGGCAAGAGCATTTTACTGTCATAGCTAAAACACAAAATAATTTGTAGCAATAAGTATTACTCCTTAGCCACGGATCACCAAAAGTCTATAGCTAACCTTTAGCTACGCTACATTTTGCTACGGATGCTACGAAAAAAAGAATTGTGGCTAAAGTGTTTAGCCACGAAAAAACAATTCATATTTAGCTACAACGTATTTTATAGTTATAGATGCCTTATGTTGTAGTGATAAACGCACTCGTGCTATGCTTACCATCATACCCTTGTCGAAGTTGAAACCTTTTGCCAACAATAAATCCTCTCATAAAGCGAATCCTCCTTACTAAGCTTAATCATACTAACCATTTTCGAGTAACCAATACTTAGAAACACGGCGACCTTTCGACTAATATCACCAACTCTCTAATTCTCAAGGAACCAATACCATGAAACAGTCTTAACTCACATTTCCTCAATGGCACTGCAAACCCAAGCTAACACTGAACTAGACCACGCATTTGCAATGAGATGATCCCTCTCATACCATACCGCAGCACAACGCACGAAATTGATCACACCGGACTTAGCACGAGTTTCGCCAGTCGATAGAGAATAAGACAAGGACACACAGATACTAATTGGAATCAACCAGATACCAATTGGACCTAAGTAGCACGACTGGAAAGAAAGAAAATAATTTCCTAGTTGTCTCATAGCCTCTCGCGGAGGGGTACAGACGTCTCCGTACCATTCCACGAGACTCTACTACATATTGCTCTTGTACATAGTAGACCGGTAACTAAAGCTCTGATACCAACTTGTCACGACCCATTTCGGGGTTGCGCGGGCACCTACCTTTTCCACCTCGGTAGGCGAACCCACTCATTGATTATACATCAATTAAGAAAAGGCGATTCTTTTAAATCAATAGATACTAAGAAATTCAGCGGAAACTTCATAATATATGCAATAAACTCAAGATTTAATATAATTACAACGATGTAACAAATACAGACTCGATCCAACTTCCCATGACCTGGTATAGACTAGTACAAGAGCGACTAATGATTTCAGATTACCACTATCTAATGCTCAATCTCCATCCCGAAATGAAATGGGAGGAGGCCTTCCATATAGGCACCGCGTATTTCCACATATGCTTTGATCAATCACCTGAAACAATCTACACCCCAGAAAGGGTATAGCAAGTGCAATATCAGTACAAACCACGGGTACTGAGTAAGTATCATAGGTCGATAATGGTTAGTAACACATATCAGTAAAAGAATTCACACATAAACATGATAACAACTCAATAAAGTCATGCGGCTATCTACCACACATTGTATATCAATACCCTTAAGCATTAATTTCACTCTAATAATTCACCAGTCAAGATCACAACGATATCGGAACTCACATATCATTAAATCGATCGTTTCAGTCTAGTAGTCAACTCATCATTAAGACACCCGTTATCCTACATCATATAGAGACCAAACATATAACTAATCTTACGGATGGTCTATAGGATACCTTACCAAGTTCAATCAATAAATCCAAATCCAAGTACACGTCATTGCATAAGTAAAGCATCTAATCCCAAATGTGCCAAGTCTGAATAAATCAATCTGAATCCAATCATCATAAGTAAACACCAAATCATATCAAACAAGCCATAATGCAATGCAATGCAAAATGTATCAATGCAATGCAAGATGTATGGATGCAATGTCATGCCATGCAAATGAGGTGTACACATCTACTCGGGACGAAAATATCGACATCTCGGTAACATAACCCAGTGTGACTCGCCAAGTCTGAGTGCCACCTGTCCCGGATCTTTGCCCAATAGATAGACGGGACCCTGGCTAATTGTTTACAGGGGGAGTCTCACCGGCACTACTCTAGGGGACCCGCGGAGTCCATGCACTAACAATGATTTCGGAAAAACATCGGAATCGGCCATGCAACAATGATGCCGGAATAGCTCATTCGACATCGGCCACCTCACAGTCACTCAAGTAAAGAGTTTATCAAAATATCAGTTTCGCTTAATCAACGATACTGGATCACCACCGGGTATCGGTCATGCATCATGCATATGAGAGAATGTATGTAATGCATATGTCAACGATTCCGGAATTGAACCTCGGACATCGGCCTTCTCACAATCACTCAAGTAAAAGACTTTGTCAAATACCAATTTCATATAATCAACGATTCCGGAATAGGTCTTCGGACATCGGCCTTTTCACAATCACTCAAGTAAAAGAGTTTACCAAAATACCAGTTTCACTCAATCAACGATACCGGATTATCACCGAGTATCGGCCATGCATCATGAATGTGAGAAAATGTATGCAATGCATATGTCAACATCAACAACCAAGTTTAATATCACAAGTACCAATAATGGGGTACGCCAATAATGTACCATATCACAATACCAACAATGGTATGCCAACAATATATCAATATCACAAGTACCGGTAACGGGTACGCCAACAACGTATCATGTCACAATACCAACAGTGAGTATGCCAACAATATATCAATATCACAATACCAACGGTGGGTATGTTAAATCTATCCCAATCAAGATGACAAAACATAATTCAATATCTACCAACTACACATGGCATCAAGCCAACATAGCTGAACAGTCAAACACAACACAATAGGGTGGCTAGTCCCACACACAAAAGGTCAACCAATCGATATACATATTTGCCACTTCCTTAAATTAGGAACACAAATCTCACCCTACACTCAAAATCCCTCGTCACAACTCATTTTTGACACATTCACAATCATCGGTACATTTTATCTTCCCATTTATCCACTAGATTCGCTATTAATGGCATAACACAATAATCATATATTACGGGATTTCTCAACATTAGACATAAAAATAGGTTTCACCCGCTACTTCCAAGTCACATATAACCACCGATATTAAAGAAAACCCACATGAAACAACCTAAGGAATCTACAAGCCACAAGCCCGCACACACAAATCGCACAATAATACCATCCTAAGAATTCCATCCCAAATCTCCAATTCTTATACATTCGCTCTCTGTTCCTTCTAATACACAAATATATGAAGCTAATGGGAGTCTACCGAAAGGGAAGCCATAACCTACTTGCCATCTGAGCGAAGCTGCAAACGCTTAGCTTCAACTTAGTCACTTGAAGAATCTGCCGATTCTTGAACCACGCAAGGCTATTCACATTCAAATACAGGGTTACAAATCACTCAAACAAGACCCATAACGAAATCACGACATTCAGGTCCTAAGGAACCCTAGTTTTAGAAGAAACGGCCTCTTGAAAAGGGTAAAATGGGAATCTCAAGGGACAAAATTCAAGAAAAAATATGAATGATGTTAAATAAATATTAGGAAATCACTCAAACATGATTTGAACCCATAAAAACTGATTTAGAAACAAACCCCAATTTTGGATTGAAGAACCCTAGGTTTTGCATAAAGATTTTTGGAAGAGGGAGGGTTTTACAAAGCCAAAATGATGGGTTAATTAATGGAAACTATTAGGCATGAGATTTAGACCTTACCCATAGGAAAAATCTTGAGAAATAATCAAGAGTCCATTCATCCCCAAGCTTCCAAGAGAGAAGGTATCCCAAATGAGGTCCAAATCCGACATAGTCTCTGTTTTTTCTCGATTTTTGTATCAAGATTGCCTCAAAATGCAGATTGGACGGAACCATTGGATTCCTCATGAAATGTCCTTGAATTATGGCTTTTGAATCGTCTCATGTGGACTTAAAATGAGGGAGATATGAGGGTTTTAATATTGGACCTGACATCAGTCGTCAGCAAAACCGCTATAGCGGAAACCACTACCGCTGCAGCAGTTTGACCGCTGACCACTGCAGCGGTCCTAAGGATGTTGTAGCAGTGCCGCTACAGAGGTAAGGGATCCACTGTGGCGGTCACCAGACACCAGATGCCCCAATTCTTCAACTTTTCACCCCGGAACTCTGAAAACTCATCCGGAACCCGATTTTGACAAACAAAATATGTAGATATAGGTACAAACGCTCTACGAACTTATTCGTGCACTCGAAATTTCAATCTGAGGTCCCGTCGACCAAGTCAACCCCCGAGCGGCCAAAAACGAACTTTCCAACCCGATTTTCAATAATCATCTGAGGTCCGATTTCAACAAACAAATATGCACCCACATGTAAAAACACTCTACCAACGCACCCGTGACCTCGGATTTCCCAACGGAGATACCGTTAACTAAGTCAAATCCCAAACCTCAATAGTTATACCCAAACCAAGTCCCAAAATGCACCCGAGTGCATTAGGAGCCGAACCAGTCCCACCAATGCGTCATAAATTAGTCTATGAACCTCTCTGAATCGATGGATCTCCGAATAAGGTTCATTTCTCAGAAGTCGATCTTCGGTCAAATGGAGAAGGAAGAAGAACTCACGGTAACGACAAAATAGGTCGTTACACATACCAAATGATTTTAGTTACTAAAAACAAGTCCCAAAGCTAAGTTTTTGCACCTTATAGGGGATTAATCTAGGCAAAGGATCAAACAAGACAACTAAATGGATTAATTAGATCATACAATTCCCACAAATGCTTCAAATAACTATTTATCCAATTTTAGAATTCAATATTTAATAGGATAGATGATCAAAACTTCCAAGGGGTGAATTCCATGTGTTATAAATAATTTAAACTAATACCAGATTCATTTTAAGTCTCTAATTACTTAGATAAAGAGTCACAGAAGCAATCATAGATAGGAGAATCAGTTTTAGTCTACCCTTTAGCCTACAACATGATTTAAAGCAAATGAATGCAAGTTACAGTGTCTAATGCAATCACAGTTCATCAACTAAGTTGGAACAAGTTCCAAATTTCTAACTTTCGCCAACCTGAGATTCATTTACTAGTGGAAGGTTGTTTTCAACAGTTTCAAGTAGGCACAAATAGGAGAAAATAGTGATTCAATATTTCAAATTCAACAGCTTATTCTAAGTTGCATTGCAACATAACAAAAGTTACATAGACGTAGTTTTGATACAGAAATAAGTCCTGTTCAGTTTTGAATTTTCAGATTCAGGGAAAACAAGCAAATTGCAAGTTACAATATAGCATATAATCACAGTTTAAACTCTAAGATCAAAATAGGTCCACTTTCTTCAGCTTTTAATCTTTAAAGGCCATACTTGGCTAATATCAATCTCAGTTTTCAAATAACAAGTCTAAAAAAGTGTCAAACTATTAACTAAGGTAGACAGCAATGTTCAGAAGCAACTTCTATCCCAAATGGATCACAATGAACCCACATAGCATTTCAACGAACACAGTATGTTCTAAAAATAAGTTTCAAGGAGGCAAGTTTTTCATTTTTTATTCACATAGTCAGTTTCCATGAAACTATATCAATTTAAAGAAAATTCAGAGAAAAGAACTCAGAGGTGCATGGTCTTTATTCTAAGGTCAAAAAGATGTACTGAAAATGAACACATAACAAATTACACAAAGACAGGATACACAAGTTCACATTTTCAGATATTTTCTAAGTAAAGAGAGACAAAACTGCGATCCAGTAGGGTTTTACTTATTTTAAAGTCATTTTTCTACTCAGTAAGGTCTAGTTATGCAAATTCCAGAAGAAAAACAAGTTGCTTTTGAAGTTAATGGCCAACTAAGTCACCTAGAGGGAAACTAAGTTAGAAAGAGAAATAGCTTTCACATAGGGGAAAAGGAGAACAATTATCCATCAATCTTGAGATTACATAACCATCATAACACTAACTTACACCTTTTATACTTTTTTTTTTTTGAAAATTGGATTTACTTTTTAAACCTATATGGCTTAAATCATTTTAAAACAGAGTAAATATCAAAATGAAATGGAATGTCCAACCTGTTCTATTACTTTAACTTTCAAGATTTCAAATAAGCACAAATATAGGTCCATGTAGACTGATAGGATTCCATTTAGCAGGGAAAGTTCCAATTTCACAACTAACCTCACTTACACAATTTCTAGATTTTCAAATTTTACAAGACTCATAATAAATCCATTTCTTATTCTTATTAAGCTACTTATACAAGAAGACAGTCAACAAGGCCATTCAGTTTGCACTTCTTAAAACAGTATGAACACTTAGACAGTTTTCAAAGTCCCAAGTTTACAGACCAGGCTCTAAACATGTTTTTAAATCTTTTGAAATCTCAAAAAAAAAAAAAAAAAAAAAGGAGAATGCATAGTTCACAAATCAAGTCATTAAACACTTAGCCTAGTTATGTATCACATTTTAGTAGTTTAGACAGTAAAGGGAGTGACAGAACCTAATCATCCAACCAAAAGAAAACTCAAGATATTCAGCTTTCATGAAACCTTATTCCAGACTTACAAATAACTCCATGAATCATTTTAAAGGAAAACTTACTAACTTAAGACAATTTTCAACATATCAAGCAAATATACTACTCTAAATTGAACTTTAGTAACTACTAGTATCACATTTAGCTAATTTAACAACTAGAGGTGGTCCAATGACTAAATAAACCAAGGTGGATCACATTTAATCCTTAAAAAATGATTTCAAAGCCACCATGGGTCATTTCATGAAAAACAGTCTCAAAGCCATATTTTTTCACACAAAACTTAAAAAGGGTAAAAGATTATAGCCTAAATATAGATCATTTTCGACTAAAAATTTCTTATCACATTTATCTAAAACACCTACCTCAAACAGAAAACTTAAGAACCTTAAACCCCTCCCATTTTAGCTATTTATTCTCATTTTTTGAACCTAACAAGTTATAATATTTACTTAGTGTGACATAAACTAACATGTAATCCATTTTGTAACTTTAAATGATCAAAACAAAGGCAGAATCATCATCATAAAGTAAAAACTGACTGTTTATCACATTCTAAATAATAAGCAAGCTAAAATAGTAAATGCTTAAAACTGAAAGTAAAATAAGATTGAAGAAAAGGGTTTACCTCTTATAGGGGCAACCTAAAGACCAAAGAGGGATTCAAACTCCAACTCCAAGCAAATAAATCCCTTTTTATCTTCAAAATCCTCTTTCTAATACTTTCCTTCTTATATATATCTATGTATATTGATTGAATATTTATAGTATTTATTGTATTTTCTTGGACTGTTTATGTATATATAGTGTGTATATATATAATTTGGTATAGCTCTTATGTTTTTAGGCTTATGCTCTTAAATCTCGAAAAAAGGATCCTTCTCTTCATCTTTTTCTTTCTATTTATAGACTTCTCAAATTTAGGGAATCCTAGGAATGGAAAATGGACACCTAGCCCTAGACTTTCCCCCCAAAACCCCCAAATTTTTGTATCTCATCCTAAAATTCGAATATTCAATAGATAAGACAACAAAAATGACAACTAATTGTACCCTAAAATCCACAAAAAATCCAATAAAAATCAGAATTACCAGGATAGTACGAATACAACAAATTTTCTACCACTCTAACGGTACAATTGTACCAAATAGTACAATGAGGATGAAATCCCCAAATTTATACCTTAACCTGAAATATCTAGGAAGTTTCCCCTAGATTCTTTATTTTAATGGATATGGTGCACAAGATGACTAAGGGCTCAAGGCCCTGCCCATGGCAACCATAAACACAAAGAATCCGAGTAACAACCTAGTATGATTCAATTTAAGTATGAAAAAATGAAATTCGAATGAAAATAAACCTGGAAATCATGAGTATTCATGATTGGGCGTGAAAGCCCTCAAGAAATTGGCCAGAAATAGCCTTGGATCGCCATGAATTAGCCATGATTAATGAAAGCCTAATAAAATCGCAAATCGCCTCACGAAGGAGACGAGGAAGTGGGGTGAAAGTCAATGAGAATAACAAACTTCACACCTCTTCTTTTAAAAAAAAAAAAAAAAAAAACATTAACCCCCTTTATAATAAACAACCCCCCCCCCCCCCCCTCCAATTTAAATCAATTAGAAACTATATATTATAAATACGCGTATTACTAAGTAAAAATAATTATTTAGGCTAATTAAAATTTAAAACTCGCAAATTCAAAAAAAATAGCTTTAAAACAAGCCTAATATTAACATAGTTCCGGACATTATTTTAAATGTAAATAAATGCGGTCAAAATGAGCTGTAATCAATACGTTGTTTAAATTAACAATTTTCCCGGATTAGACAGAGCGGGATGAAAGTAAATAACTCGTATTTCTTATATTTGTCAAATTTTCAAGAAATAATAATTAAACATCATTTTTGCAATTTCTCGGGATTTTTTTTTTTTGAAATTATTAAAAATTGAAGGGAGGTATCCTTACTCCGTCTTTGACTCGGGAAATTTTAAAAATTAAAATATGCGTCTTATGAGGTGAAAATTAGGTGTCAACAGCAGTAGTATTCCACCAAGTTTTTGTACAAATGACTTCACCAAATTTTAGACAAGTAGGAGGACAAATGTCTAACTTAAAAATTGGAGTGTCAAATAAATAATGATGTGGCAACATGCATGAATATTATTTGCCAAATAAGCTTGCCACTTGGCAAGTTAGTATCCTCTTTTAAAGCCTATAAATAGGCTCATGCTCCAGCAGAATGAAATCAAGAAATTCTCTTTTCTATTCCACATCCTTCATGTTCCCTCTCTCTACTATAACTTTCCCTTATTTTGTTTAATTATTCTTTTATGATTGTTCTATATTTCCTTCTAAAACTTACTGGTATAATTTAAAATTTGTTGATTCATGTATCCTTTAATTAATTAGAGAAGGGTTTGTTTAATCCTGGAGAAATATTTCACTTTACTGAAATCGTTTCTTAGGATAGTGTCTAGCACGACTCAAGTCAGGCCGTGTATTTACTAAATATATTATCGTAGTAATATTTATTTTTCAAGTGCTGATATTTTACTTTGCTAAATAAATAATATTTATTATTATTATTATTGTACTGGTTTTATTTTGTGGTTTTCCAAACAATCTAAGAAACTATGACAAATAACGCTGCTACCGAAATTACTACTGATGCTACCAATACCAATGTTTCTCCCACTGCTTCAACCCCAATCGTCCTACCATATGCCAAACCATTCCTAGATGTGTCAAATATTGAAATTTTCATTAATGAGAATTTCGAGTGTTGGCAAGAACTGTGTTTCCCCACTACTTGATGTCCATGGTGTTACACATGTGCTGCTGGGACCACAACCTAGTGTAGATGCTTATAATAAATTGCAGCAATCATGGCAATACTCCGAAAAGGTATGTCGCCATACTATATTACAAACTCTTTCTAACGAACTGTTTGACCATACTATATTACAAACTCTTTCTAACGAACTGTTTGACGTGTATTGCAGTTGTAAGGAAGCAAAAACTATTTGGGAAGCCTTAATTAAGAAATTCACCGTTGAAGATGCTAGTAAACAAAAGTTTATAGTCGGAAGATTTTACCAATGGCAGATGAGTGACATGAAGGAGATGAAAGTCCAAATAAATTAATATCAAAAATTACTTGAAGACTTGAAGGCTGAGGGGATCACTCTTCTAGAAAAATTTGCAGCTGGGGTACTAATAGAAAAGTTGCCTGGCTCATGGAATGATTATAAGAATAGCCTGAAGCATAAGCAGACAAATTTCACCATTGGGGAGATAGTGACTTATATCCTTATTGAAGATACCAACAGAAAGGAGTCATTCAAAGCTCAGGAGATAGCTCTCAAGGCAAACCTTGTGCAAGGTCAAAGCAGCAGCAAAAGGTATGGTAATAAGTCCCAGCCCAATAATCCTAACATTAAGTAAAAGAAAGGTCCTTGTTTTGTTTGTGGAAAATCAGGTCATCATGCCGCATAGTGCAGGAAAAGAGTGAGTAATGACAAAGAAAAAGGCTATCCTCCCAAAGCTAACTTAGCTGAAGGAGATGATATTATTGCAGCTGTCATTTCTTAAGCAAACATTGTAGCACATGTAAATAAATGGGTGGTAGACTCTGGGGATCCTCGGCATATTTGTGCAAATCGAGAAGCATTTACCTCCTATACAATAATAGTGGATGACGATGAGGTGGTCTACCTTGGAGACTCAAGAACTACTAATGTCTTGGGTAAGGGTAAAGTACTCCTGAAGCTCACTTCAAGAAAAATTTTAGCCCTCGCGGATGTGCTACATGTTCCCAAAATGCGGGCAAATCTGATTTTTGTGGCCTTGCTAATGAAAGCTGGAGTGAAAGTGTCATTTGAATCTGATAAGATTATAATGAACAAAAATAATGTGTTTGTGGGAAAGGGCTATTGTAACCAATAATTTTTTGTACTCAATGTTTCTGATGTTATCAATGAAAATGCATCTGTTTCTGCTTATATGGTTGAGTCAATTTTTTATGGCATACTAGATTAGGACATGTTAATACCGCATATATAAAGAAGATGCAGTCGTTGGGTTTAATATCTGGTTTAGACCCAAATAATTTTGACAAGTGTGAAATATGTGTTGAAGCTAAAATTACTAAAAAGTCATGTTTTTCAGTAAATAGAGAAACTGAATTATTATCTTTGATTCACACTGATTTAGGTGATTTAAAGCAGACTATGACTAGAGGAGGTAAAAGATATTATGTGACTTTTATTGATGATTTTTCTAGATTTACTACGTTATACTCGCTTAGAAATAAAGATGATGCTTTTAATGCTTTTATTTCTTATAAAACTGAGGTTGAAAATCAACTTAGTAGAAAAATCAAGAGAATTAGATTTGATAGAGGTGGAGAATATTTGTCCTTAAATGCTTTTTGTGAAAAAGAATGTATTATTCATGAAATAACTCCGCCTTATTCACCTGAGTCTAATGGAGTAGTTGAAAGGAAAAATAGAACATTGAAGGAAATGATGAACTCCATGTTAGTTAGTTCTAATGCACCTGATAATTTGTGGGGTGAACCTATATTATCTGCATGTCACTTACAAAATAGAATTCCTCATAAAAGAATTAGCAAAACTCCTTATGAATTGTGGAAGGTTATAGACCTAATCTGAAATATTTAAAAGTGTGGGGGTGCTTTGCTAAAGTTCTTTTGCCTGAACCTAAAAAAAAAAAGAAAAATAGGTTCTAAAACTGCTGACTGTATGCTTATTGAATATGCTGAACATAGTGCTGCATATAGATTTCTTGTGTTGAAAGGTGATGTGCTTGATTGCAATACTATAATTGAGACAAAAAATGCTGAATTTTTTCAACATATTTTTCCACTATCTGATAAAATTTCTCATGCACCTGTTGAAAGAAATAATGAAACTACTCCTAATGAGGAACTGAGAAGGAGCAAAAGGCCTAGGAAGGAATATTTTTCTTATGGAAATTATTTTCAAACTTTTCTTGTCGATAATGAACCATCAAATTATTTTGAAACTGTATCTTTTTCTGATGCTAAATTTTGGAAAGAGGCAATAAAAATAGAAATTGATTCTATCATGAAAAATAATACATAGGTTTTAACTGATTTACCTCCTGGTGCAAAACCTATTGGTTGTAAATGGATTTTCAAAAAGAAGCTTAATCTTGATGGCTCTATAGATAATATAAAGCTCGTTTAGTTGCAAAAGGATTTTCTCAAAAGCAAAATATTGATTATTTTGATACATTTGCACCAGTGACTAGAATTTCTTCTATTCGAGTTTTAATTGCCTTAGCATCAATTCATAAGTTTTTTATCCATTAAATAGATGTAATAATAGTTTTCTTAAATGGTGATTTAGAAGAAGAGCTTTATGTTGTTCAACCTGAGAGATGTATTGCTACTGGGCAAGAAAATAAAGTTTGTAAATTAATGAAATCACTTAATGGCCTTAAGCAAGCTCCTAAATAGTGGCATGAGAAATTTGATCAAGTCTTAATTAAAGACTGGTTTTCTTCTACTGAAGTGGATAAATGTGTTTATACTAAAGTGGTAGACAATGATTATGTGATAATATGTTTATATGTTGATGACATGCTCATATTTGGTACAAGTTTAAATATTGTGGAGAGTACCAAATTATTTTTGTCTACTAATGCTATCCCAGGCTTCTGCTATCGCTATCCGTGATTTTTCCTTTTTTGTTTTGTTCTCCGCTTTTTTGTCCTTTTCTTTTTTCTCTTCTCTGTTTGTTTGATCTTCGCTAGACTACAGAATTCGATTTTGATATGAAAGATCTGGGTGAAGTAAATACGATATTGGGAGTTGAAGTTATAAGGAGTGATGATAATATATTGTTGTCACAAGAACATTATATGGAGAGACTTCTTAAGAAGTTTGATTGTTTTGAGGTGACACCTGTGGCCACTCCTTATGATGCTAACTCTCAATTGAAAAAGAATAATGATGACTTAGTTGCTCGGTCTAAATATGCACAGATTATTGGGAGTCTGATTCATTTAATGAATTTTACAGGGCCTGATATAGCCTATGCTATGTGTAGACTGAGCAGATATACTCATAATCTCAATCATGAGCATTAGTCTACATGAATTAAACTGATGAAATATTTGAGAGGAACCATGAATTATGGTATCATGTATAGTGGATTTCCCTCTACTTTAGAAGGGTATTGTGATGCAACCTGAATCTCTGATTCAGATGAGACAGAATCCACTAGTGGCTATGTGTTCACCTTTGGTGGGGGTGCAATATCGTGAAAATCAGCTAAGCAGACGATCATTGCTAGATCAACTATGGAGTCAAAGTTTGTAGCTCTGGAGTTAGTTGGTTCTGAGGCTGAGTGGCTGAGAAATTTCTTAGTAAATATCCCTTTAATAAAGGATGAGTTGCCTCCTATGTTTATGCATTGTGATTGTCAAGCGGCAATAGCTATTGCAAAGAATAAATCTTATAATTGTAAGAGCAGACATATGAAATTGAGACATGATGTCGTTAAACAGCTGTTGAGAGATGGAATAATTTCCATAGATTATGTGAAGTCAGAAGTGAATTTGGCCGATCATCTGACTAAACCTCTAGGAAGAAAATTAATTCTTCAAACCTTAAGAGAGATGGGGTTAAGGCCATGTGATTGTCAATAGAGATGATAACCCAACCTGTGTGATTGGAGATCCCATGAAGTAGGTTCATATGGGTAATAACAAATCGATATTGACTCTGCGCACTTAAAGAGAGTGCTTGAACTGCTACTAATTGTGAGAATGAGTTATTAACTCTTAATGAATTCATAGTCCTTATGGATGGTGTATTTAAAGCAATGTACACTTGATGAATTCACCTATATGTGAGTAGATCGGGGCCGCTCCTATGAGATTTTGGCCTAGTCTCTAGAGCTTTCATCAATAACCAGGCACGCGCATGGCCTAGGGTGCAAAACCGCGCTGAACAGCAAAATTACGGAGTCGAAATGTGACTGATAAAGTCTCTGACTTATGATAAAAAATATTGGTTCATAGAAATTTTATATTTCACAAGTAATTCTGTAAGTTAAATTTTATCGGTCTAAGTTTGGTTCATTGCCCAAAAGGCACCAAACCTACTGTATTTCAGACATGCAAATCCAGCAAGTTTCTCTTTTCATCCAAAAAATCGTTGAAATAGTAGGGGATTGTAGTAGTATTCCACCAATTTTTTGAACAAATGGCTTAACCAAATTTTAGACGAGTGGAAGGACAAATGTCTAACTTAAAAATTGGAGTGGCAAATAAATAATGATGTGGCAACATGCATGAATATGGTTTGCCAAATAAGCTTGCCACTTGGCAAGTTAGTATCCTCTTTTAAAGCCTATAAAAGCAGAATGAAATCAAGAAATTCTCTTTTCTATTCCACATCCCTCACGTTCCCTCTATCTACTATAACTTTCCCTCATTTTGTTAATTATTCTTTTATGGTTGTTCTATATGTCCTTCTAAAACTTGAAGGTATAATTTAAAATTTGCTGATTCTTGTATCATTTAATTAATTAGAGAAGAGCTTGTTTAATTCTGGAGAAATATTTCACTTTACTGAAATAGTTGTTTAGGACAATGCCTAGCACGACTCAAGTCAGATTCCCTGAGCCACACCACAAGAGTCTATTGTACGCAGTTTTACCTTACATTTCTGCAAGTGGCTACATTTCTGCAAGAGGCTGTTTTCACGGCTCGAATCTGTGACCTCCTGATCACATGGCAGCAACTTTATCAGTTACTAAATATATTATCGTAGTAATATTTATTTTTCAAGTGCTGATATTTTACTTTGCTAAATAAATAATATTTATTATTATTATACAGGTTTTATTTTGTGGTTTTCCCAACAGATGGAAAGCCAAAAATTTATTATAAAAATGCTGGATTTTGTAAATCTCTGTAGCTTTGTGACTGAATGTTCTATCTTTAGTAAATTTATTTATATTTCTTGAATTAGTTTCTTTGTTTTCCTTTGCTTCATTTTCCTTTGTTTAAGAAAATATTGTGCCTTTCACTTGATTTTGGGTGGAGCTTATTGATGCCTCGGTGCTTTTGGCAGAAGAGCAAATTTTAGTTGGCCTCTCAATTAACTAAATAGTTGTTTATGTTGTGGATTTTTTAAGTAATTTTAAGTCCAATGGCTTTTGAATGTTATGATGGTTTATGAATTATGACCATCCGAAGACAAAATCCAATTATTTTTGTGTTAAGATGGAGAGTATAACACAATGTGGCCCTGCAACGCGATCCGGATTTAGTCAGGCCCCAATGCAGAAGTAAAACTTTATTTTGATAAAATCAAACTGGCCCTCTTAACTTTAGTGTATAGTTGACTTGGAGCGATGAAGTTTGAGTTCTATTTCAAATTCATGTCTATCATAGGAGTCTGCACGATGCCAAGAAAAGCGACATCTCTAGATTTTGATATGTGAATAAATTGTTCTTGGGATTTCTTGAGCTTCTCAAAGTTTACAAGGCAAAGACCTCCACCTTTTGAAAGTAAACTCTGTTTTGGTTATATTCAATTTATATCATATTACTTAGTACATGCTGAATTTTTGGGATGTTCTTGAATATTTAGTTTGGTACCAGTGCTGTGCTATGTTTCTGTTTGTAGTGGTGCCACAATGATATGACCCTTTTGGTTTTCTGAATTCAATTTGTTGTGGCCATTATCATAGGTTGTTTCATGAACATTCAAACTGTTTATCAGAGAGATGTTGCAATAGACTGTTTTCCTGTAGTTTTGTTTGAGAAAATTTTGTTCTTGTTATTTTGTAGAAACAAGAAATCAATATGGTGGAGGCACAAGGCAAATACAGTCCACCCGGACTGCAAGTGAGCCGAACTAAATCCCATCAACTTTGGTCGACTCCAAAGGCCGTTTAGATGTCGGGAAGATGCCCCAACAACTTGAATCACAACAAAGCGGTTACCTACCAATGTGCCAACAAGACCGCAAGCTTCCATTATTCTACTTTATATGGAGCCATGTTAATATATGTTTGTGTGCGCAGTAATACATATTAAATACACATTGTTGCAAAACTCATAAGAATGTACAGTCTTAGTTGATTGACATACTTAATGTAAAAACTTTGGGAAATATCATACTTTCTAACCAAAGCTTTGGGGTGAATTGAAGACTTGATTTATTTAGCTCACTGAAAATTTTGAGTTTCCCTGTATGTTAGAATGGTCTATTTGACAGAAACTTAAAGAGGTGAAATGGCCTTTCGTGTCGTTGCCTTAGCTATGACATAATAAGCAATGGTGTAATTGCCTTTCATATCATTGCCTTAGCACTACCATATTTGGATATGCTAAGTCGCTGACGGTGTTGCGACTGTGTTTGTGTTGTTTGGTTGTCGACGAATGTATTGTTCATTTTTCTTAATTTTGATGGTTTTCAGCCACTTCATTACTAGTTCATTAGTAGTAGTTCAATAATATTGTGAGTTTCAGTTGCAGAGGATGAACAGATTCTAGATCTTCTTATAAAGGAGCACCCAAGGAGTAAGTAGGAGGATGAAGATGAACTTGCTCGGTAGAGTTGATTGGTTGCTGATTTCTCATTTTCTTTTTAACAATTCATTTAATTAAACGTAACTGTAACGACCCATTTGATCGTTATAGTACTATTAACCTCTTTACTCATGTTGACCCTTTCCCGAGATCATCGGGTGAGTTCTAGTGTGACTTTTGGAAGTCAGAGCCTTAAAGTGAGATATGTTTGGCTCAAAGTTGACTTTTGGGTAAACAGACATTTTTTCAAAATTCCGTCGATTCCGAGAGGTCCGGATGACTGTTTAAAACTTGGTGGTATGTTCGGTTCGGGTTCCAATGCACTTGGAAGCGATTTGGGACTAAGCTTGGAAACTTGGCATTAGGCCATTGGGGGTTGACCTGGTCAAATAGACCTCCGTTGGATATTTTGAGGTCGCGGATGAATTCGTAGCGTGTTTTTATGTGTGTTTGCATGTTTGTTATGTATTTGTGGGGTCTCGGGTGATAGTCGGATTTCTAATTGGGAAGTATCAAAAACTAGAAAATTCTCGTGTCTAGTGTCCGTTGTAGCGACACTAGACTCGCTGCAGCGGTCTCGTTGGAGTGAGTGGAGAGACCGTTGTGGCTGTGGAATGGAGCTTGAGGCGTGCCGCCCCAGCGAACGGTTATCCGCTGTGGCGGTCGTAATGCTGTTGTAGAGGTTGTTGAGGATTGGGCGTATGCGCCATAGCGGGCTTTGGGCCGCCGTAGCGGGTGCCCATACCGCTGCAGCGCATGATGGGCAGTTTTCTAATATTTTCCTAGTTAAAAACCCTTAAACCCTCGTCATTTCATTTCATCCTTCTCTAAGCAAGTTTGGCTGATTTTGAGAACCTTTGGTCATATTCTTCATAGAGGTAAGATCCTTGGCCTTAAAATTAATTACCTACCCTTCTTAATCATTAATCCACGCTAGAAATCACTAGAATCAAAGAGGGAAAGATGGGTTTTATGAGAAGTTCTTAAAATGAATTTTAGACTTCCTAAATAGAAATTGTTGATGAAAGTGGCTAGTATAATCATAGATTCTGACTTATTCATTGTTGTTAAGCTTATATCTTCCATTATTAAGGGTTAATTTCTCGATTAAAGAGTTAGGGTTTATACCCAAATTTGGGGCTTTCACTTTAAATCCGAATTTAGCTTAATATTGGGTTAATCTAGCAATTGTTTAGTGGGTTTTGATCATCTAGACTTGAATTGCATATTTCACCTTAGAATTTTCCTTTTTCTTCCATTCAAACAGTTGTTTTAGCGTTTGAGACTTGTATTTTCTAGACATTACTTAGTTGCTCTTGTACGAGTCAGATCAGTTCCTTGAGGGTTGTATTTATATTCCGCACTTGCGATTATTTATGATTCAAACTTTTACTTATTCTGCTCTAGTACTTTATTGTGGTTGAATGAATGAATTGGTAAAAAAGTTTGCCTACCGAGGTGGGAATGATATGTGCCCGGACGACTTAGTGAAATTGGGTCGTGATAGTAACCACTCCATATTGTCTAAGTAATGAATTCAGTTTAACGACGAGGCACTGCTACTAACGCGGAAAACTTATTGAGTAGTTTAATCAACTTTAATTCTTTCACTCCTGATGAATTATGACTATTGAATTTAGATCAAAATCTTATTATTTTCTCATTTTGCAGCCATTACTTTGTCAAAGTTTTTTTGGTAGATAAATTTGTTTGTATGTGTTCCTCTATTTGTCTTCTGTAGTCGTTTGTAAGTTTAACTAATTTTGTATGTCTCCCAAATAATTGAATTCACAATTGTCTAAGAACACTTCCTTTTTAATTGGAATATGGGAGATTACAAAATACCTGAGAAATGAAAAATATTATGGGATTTCTTGAACTTTCTATTTAACTATACTCTATGTGTAAATTAGAGCCAAACAGAGTTGACTACTTAGTTTTGAGAACCAGGCTCTTGGTTTTCAAAACCAATTTGCTTTTGTTTTAAACGTAGTATCATGCCCACGTGTACGTAGTTTCCAAAACCATCCCAAGCTGTAACAGAATAGTAAGCTACTTTTCTCATGTTATGTGATTCTACTGAGTTGTCTTTTGGTTAAAGTTGATGTTACGGTACTCGATCTTCTGTGTAAAGAGTGAACTCACATTTTAAACTCTTATAATTAGTGAAATTCTAATCTCTTCTATAGATCTTGACTATATTTACACCAAAGAAAAAAAAAGGTGAATTCATTTCTGTTTTTCAGATTTACTAGTTTGTAATGATTTGCACTCTAATCTCCTTTTGTCCTTGCAAAAAATTTAAAAATCAAGCTATTCCCTCCATCCTTTTTACCATATATACTAAAATTAGTTGTCCCTTTTTTACTTATTCAATTTGCAAAATTAAGAGATAATTTATAATTGTGTACGTATTTTACCCTTATTATTGATTTTACTCTTAGTGATTGCACAAATTTTTAAAGTATATTCGATAATAATTAAAGATAATATAATAAAATAATTATTTATTTATCGCTTAATGCCAATCCAATACAGAGCAAGTAAAAATGGACGGAGGAAGTGGTAAACAAAATGGGAGGGGCTTATGAGAGTTCCAACGCCGTCAAGAAGTTGCGAGATACCCATCCCACGGTATTTCTGGAAGCTTCCACAGTGAACTCACAAAACAACTGAACCCAAGTTAGAATTTGTTTTTACAAATTGACGAATATAACCCTGACATCCTCTTACTCTCACAAAATTTCCTCCCATACTATAATAGCCCCTTGAACAAGAAAGGGGTTTTCTCGACAATCCACAACTTTCTTTCTTTACAAGCCACAAAACACCTATAATTCTCTCTCTCTCTCTCTTCCTAATAACCCTTTCCACTACTCTTTGTGCAAATTTACCTTTCTTCTCAACATTTCTCACTTCTATTTTTCCCCAAATAATTTAAGCTACAACTGAATTTGGATATTATGTTGGTTAGTAGAATATCAACTAGGTTCCCAAAATCCATTATAACTCAGTGCCGGACCTCACTAATCCTATATTCTAGAGAACAGCAACAGCAACAGGTTCCTATTATTGCTTCTCAGTTCCACTCAATTCGTGACTTCAAAGATAAGGTTTGATTTTTGTGCCCAATACTTTTTAAGTTCTTCACTTTTCATCGATTTTTAATGTGTAGGATTTTGGTAGGGTTTCAGGGGCCATTGTCATTTACTCCCTCCGTCCCAAAATAACTGTGCTTTAGCTCATTTTACGCTCATTTAAAAAAAAAATACAAGATGCGCTCCCTCCCTTCCATAATACTAAGTGGTTTTTTAGGCTCATGCACGAAATTGCTTACTCCTATAAAATTAGGATTTTTCTTTTTTACTAATTTACTCCTAAAAAGTTTTACTGCTTTCTAGAAAAAAAAGTATTTAATGAATTTTGACTATTTAAATAAGGTAATTTTGGAAGAATCTACCCAAAGTGTTCTTGAAATCTTTTTTTTAATCAAGTAAATGTATTTCATTTCATAAACAAGGCCATCAACCGCAGTATACAAAAAGCTTGCACTAAGCCAGTGCGATAAAGCCTAACTACAGATCGTGCAGATCCTGAATTATATCTAAAATTGCATCCGCGTCGTGTACAATAACCAGATTGCACCAAAAAACTAGCAAAATAAGACACATTTGTTTGAGACTATGTAAATTTCTCCTATGGCCTTCAAAAATTCTGTCATTTCTTTCAAGCCAAACCGTCCATCATATGGCTTGAGGGATGGTATTCCAAATCTTTTGTGATTTCTTGCAGTAGTTCCCTCGTGGATTTTGGCATGAGCCAGGACATGTGTAAGATTGACAGAAACATGCTCCACAGCTGAGTAATAACTTTACAGTACAAAAAGAGGTGGCCAACATCTTCATATTGCTCTTCACATATGGAGCACCTGCTGCAAAGCTGAATTTTCCTCTTTTGGAGGTTGGAATGAGTGAGGCAAGCCCCTCTAGCCACAATCCTAGAGAAGCTAGAGACCTTCAAAGGGGCCTTGCTAAGCCAAATTTTTTTTTTCAGACCAACTCTATGTTGCTTAGCAGCTGAAGCAAAAGACATACTCGTTCTATTTCCCAATCATTTGCATTCCTTCTAAGAAAGAGATTCCAGCCTTGTGTTGAATAAAATTCTGCTGTTGCTACATTGTGCTGAGTTGATATTCTATAAATATCCGAGAATTGCTGTTTAAGAGGAGTGTGGCCCAACCATGCATCTTCCCAAAACTTTATTTTCCTTCCATTACCAATAATGAAGCCCATATCTGCCTCAAAGTTGTTCCAACACACTCTAATATGCTTCCAAACTCCCGTGCCATGAGGTGTTGTGGCTACTTTGATGCACCATTGATTCTCCACAGAGAACTTTTCAGCCAAGGTTCTCCTCCAGAGTGCTTTATTTTCCTTATTGAATCTCCAGTGCCATTTCAATAATAAACTTTCATTGTGACACCTCAAGTTCTTGATTCCCAGACCCCCTAATCTCGTCTTTAATAACTGTTTTCTGATTTACAAGTTGGAAGGAGTGACCTTGTTTGCTACCCTTCCAGAGGAAGTCTCTCCTTAACTTGTCCATACGCTTCAAGACAGAGGATGGCGCCGGGAAAAGTGACCTTGTTTGCTACCCTTCCAGAGGAAGTCTCTCCTTAACTTGTCCATACGCTTCAAGACAGAGGATGGCGCCGGGAAAAGAGACATAGTGTAGTTAGGCAATGCACTAAGAACACTGTTGATCATAGTGATTCTACCCCCGAGAGAGAGGTATTGTCGTTGCCAATTCGTCAACTTTTTCTCCATCTTTTCAAGAACCTCATTCCAGATTGATAGTTATTTATATTTATCCCCCAATGATAAGCCAAGGTACTTAGTGGGAAGTGAACCAATGTTGTACCGCAGATTGTTGTCTAATTGGCTGATGTTAGATACGTTGACTGGGAATAAAATGAGAAATCCAGAAACCGCTTCAAACATGGATAAAATCATCCTCAAAACCAGAACCTGTTGTTCTTCTGCCTCACACATGATTAATGTATCATCTTCTTGAAATCCTAAAGCACCACTTATTTTGAAAAAAAAAATTGAAAAGCCTAAAAAACCACTTATTATGGAGCGGTGGGAGTAGTTTACTGAGTTATCCTTATTTATTAGATGTTTCTTGAGAATTGAGCACTATTAAGAAGAGGTAGTTCTTTAACAGAAGGGCATAGTTGAAAACAATTACTGTTTTTTTTTTTTTTTTTGGGGGGGGGGGGGGGGGGGGCTAAAGTGACACTTATTTTGGGACAGAGGGAGTAGTTGTATCACAGGGTTCTTTTTGAATTGTAATTGAGGATATGATATTGGTGTTACTTTAGCCGATGATTTTCTTTGATGAAGTTGGCAACTTTTGTTTAATAGTACTTCCTTTGTCTCAATTTATGTGACCCCTTTCGAATTTCAAGCGTCAAATAAGCTTTTTTGAACCAATATTTTTTCATATGCCTTTTAAATATTTTGAATTATCAATTATGTGACTTATACTATAGTTTTACTTAGTTTTCAGATATGTAAATTTTATTTCAACAAACTTAAGGATTATATGGCTGAATTCACGGTCAAGATTAAAATGTTTAGACTCTCGAAATCAGATATGTAAATTTTATTTCAAAAAACTTAAGGATTCTATGGCCGAATTCACGGTCAAGATTAAAATGTTTAGACTCTCGAAATCTCAAAGGTACCACATGAATTGGGACGTGTGGAGTAATTGTTTTACTCGCAAGTTCGATAAGTCCTTTTGCTGTTTTTATTCAACTTGCGCGCAACTTGGTTATTCTACCAGAAAGGATATTGGGTTACTCTGTCAGCTGGTGCCTAGGTAGATGGGAAGAATTTTTATTTTGTGAAGTTTGGGCTTGATTTTTGTTTTTTAGAACCATGGTGCCCGGGAAAGCTTGCACGCACCTCTACTAATTCCACGAGTGAGTGCCTACTACCTTCCATAAGCAAAGGTATCGGGTAATTCTATTCACCAAGGATTGAGCAGATGAGAATAAATCACCTATGTATGTATCGGTCATATATACTTCAAATGTGGGATTGTTTTCCTCTTCATTCTCATCGGTTGAAGAATAAGTTAGGGTTTTGGCAGAGGAAGAGGCATCCATTTTTGGATCTCTAAAAGTTTTTGTGTATGAGAGTTTTCCATCCTTCAAAAAGTAGTATTCAGGTGAAGTGACATGTTTAATTTGACCATAGACTTTACTAAAATTCAGATTTGAACCTTTTCAGTCTTAGATATTAATTTTTACCGCCTTTATGATTGCTATGAATGAATTAAGTTGCGTATTTAGTCCCGCTGTAATGTCAATTTTGACCTCAATTGTAAATTTGCTTAATTCAAACCATAGTATACTAAGAGGCAATTGTTGGCCTTGATTTAAAGTTATGTAGTCATATGCCCTACGTTACGTCATCACGATTTAAGGGTATTGACTGCTATGTAATAGCAAACATTTAATGCCATTCAATAAGGTTGTAGTCTGATGCCTCTCTGCCACTAGTGTGAGTTCATATGTATTGACCCCTAGTTAATAGCAACCCAAGAATGTCATGCAGTAAGGTTATAGTCTTATTGCAATTTAAGGGTTGTTTATTAGTTGTGTGCCACGGTCAATCGCATGTCACTAGTAGAGGAGGACTGAAGATTTGAGCACAACAGGGGCACCTTTGTCTTTAAATACGCTAACTACTAGTGTCAAAGTATGACGTGCAATTCTTTGAAAGCTTAATGATTATGATAACCTATCAAACTTTAATATTATCGAATCATTACTTATATTTGGTATGAATATGACAAATTATTAAGTAATTTTATTAACGAGAATTAAAGCTCAAAAAACAATTTATACAAATGAAAATAAGAAAGTGAGAACTTTGTAAACCTACATATCCGATTATAAAAGCAGAGACCCGTCACTGAATGAGAAAAGCTGAAACAATCTGCGGTCTTCCGTTTTCGCTCCATCCCAGCAGAATATTGTTAAAAAAAAAAATTCAGGATGTTCAAAAGAAACTCAACAATCAGTTGAAACCTTATCCTGAAATTTCGAGAATCTAAGGTGCCAGGGAATGTCAAAGCTATCGGAGTATCTTAACTGGTTGCCAGCTTACTTATATTCTATGTTGCTCGGACCCTTCACTTTTGCCGCCGTACCCGTGTCCGACACGACACGACACGGGTTTGGGTACGGAATTCGTGTCGGATCCGGTCAATAGAGATCGGATACTTTGACCGAAATTCATGACCAAATTAAAGAAAAATTTTGAGATTATGATTTCTCAAGATAACAAGAAGTAGAGATTTGAAGACATGAGATGGCATACCTTCAATATTATGTAGAAAATTTAACTAGTTTCTCGGAGCACGCAGTCTAGCACCTAGTAGAATGGAAGATTGAATCACATGTCTGGTACAAACTACATGTAGGTGCTTCCACAAAAAGCTCTCATAATCTAGGCATATTCTTGTAGCTATATTATTAGAATTTTGAATTATTTTTGCCGAATCCCCGTACCCGGATCCGTACCCACGAATCTTAAAATTTAGATCATGCCGAGTCCGACCTCTAGATCCATACCCGTATCCGACACCCGCACCCGAGTCCGAGCAACATAGCTTATATTATAATGTTAGAAACAACTACAAGCCATCTTTTTTTGCATTGTGAGATAGTTTACAGTATTTGGAGCTTGTTCCTTGGATGTTTGATATGGAGTGGATTATGTTGAAAATTGTCGTAGAATGTTGTCAGTTGGATTGGCTCTGTGATGTTTCAAAGGGACATCCAGACAAACATAATTTGAAAAATAGTTGCCTGGCTAACTTGTTCTTTATGCTGTAATCAAAATACTGTACAATGCCTGGATTACTTTATAGATCTCTTAAACTTGCTCAAGCTGTAAACTCAATGTTCCACTAAGTTGATGCCTAGAAATGTTCAATTTCTATGTTCACCTAAGTATTGCTTGTTCTGCTAATGGTGAATCAGGTATCTCTATTCCATGAATCTGCCTTGCAACGATTTGGAATTTCATCCTCTACATCCCCCCGACCTAATGAAAAAGAGACATCTCAGACTCAGTCCCAAAGTGAACCAGGGCGCTCAAAAGAGAATGGAGAAGTGAGTGGAAATGGTGAAGCTTCAGCTCCTTCTGATTCTCAGGTTCAATATGAGAAGGATGAATCAGGTTCCGATTTGGAATCCCATGATAACACGAATGAAAATGTCCAGGGAAGGAGAAGACGTACTAAACAAACTGTATTTTCTGATTCTGATTCTGATTTAGATACGGAGGACCTTTCTAGGGATGACTTGGTGAAATTAGTGGCTGAGAAGGAAGAACTACTAAAGATGAAAGAAGATGAGTTTCAGAAAATGAAGGACAAAGCTCTTCGATCTTATGCAGAGATGGAGAACGTCATGAACAGAGCCAAACGAGAAGCAGAAAATTCCAAAAAGTTTGCCATTCAAGTTAGTTTTTCTTGGCACATGCTTTACCAGACAGTCATGCATTTACTTGTTAGTAGATTATGTTATACTTGTGATTTTGCTCTTATCTTTTGCATAAATGCTGCCGCAGAATTTTGTGAAAGCGCTTCTAGATGTTGCTGATAATATGAGTCGGGCTTCTTCTATTGTAAAAGAGAGCTTCTCCAAAATTGATGAATCTAAGGATACTGCTGGAGCTGTGCCACTTCTGAAAACACTTCTGGAAGGTGTTGAAATGACTGATAAACAGCTTTCTGAGGTACACATTTTTCACCTAAATATAGTCCATGTTTTATGTTGCTCTTTTACTGCTTGGTAGGCAAGCACTTAAAATTACAAACATATGAGGTGCTTGGCCAAGCTTTTAGAAGAAAATAAGTGCTTTTAGGGAGTAGCAGAAGCAAGCTTAAAAAAGTAGTAGCAGCTTTTTTCCGAAAATACTTTTTTGAAAAGCAATTTTGAGAAAATACACTTCGAAGCACTTTTTTAAAGCTTGGTTAAAAACTAATTGCTGCTCAAAAAGTGTGTTTCAAATTAATTAGCCAAACATGCTAATAATCGACAGTATAAGCAACTTTAGGTCTTTTAGGATGAACTCCAGAAAACACTATAATTAGAAATCTCGACGAGCTAGTTCCAAAAATGAAGAAGCAGCGACGAGGGTTTTCTATATATACACATACAGCTGGAAGAGAAGCTCGAAGACATTTTTTGATACTGCAAAATCGCAGTAGAATGCTTACTGCTGCTCCAATTGGAATGTAAGGTTCAGTAACTTCAGGGGTATTCACTGAATAAATTCAGGGATTCAAATTTGTAATCCTTCGTATATCTTGCTGGTCTATGTTATTGTTGCTTCGTCAATGTCTTGAAAGACCTTTATTGTTGTGAGGAGGTCTCCATCATAGCTTTTTCATTGGCTTACAACTCGTTACTTTTCAGGTATTCAAAAAATTTGGTGTTGGAAAATATGATCCTACCAATGAAGAATTTGATCCAAATAAGCATAATGCAGTATTTCAAGTACCAGATCCTAAGAAGGCTGCTGGCATGGTCGCAGTCTGTCTGAAGGTATATCTTTAGGAATTTCTTATCAGCTCGACATTCTTGTGATGTATTTTGCTATTTCACTCTTCATGCGCTTAATCCTTAGTGATTATTGCTAATCTAGAATGTACTTTAGACATCCCTTTTCATTGAAGTCGAAATTGCATTTCTTGTTGCAGTCGGGGTACACCTTGCATGACCGGATCATTCGGCCAGCTGAAGTTGGTGTGACGGTGGCTATGGAGAGTACACAGGAAGATGAAAAAACTGAAGCTTAAACAGGTGGATCATGAGCCAAGATTTTGGAGCCGGAAAATCTCTAACCCGGTGAAAACAGAAGAAAATATTTGTTCACGTTCGAAAAGGAATTTAGTTCCGGATCCTCCAATAGGAGCCTATCCGTCAAAGAAAAGTTTAGTTTTTTTGGTAGTATTTATAATTTTTTTTTTTTTTTTTTAATTTTACATTGTTTAGTCAGTGGTCGAAATAATGTCTGTTAATAATGACATTTTACCTTTCGTCTTAGTTTCTGACTCTGTTCATCACTGAACTTTGGTTTAAGGATTGTTGAAAATGAAGGAAAAATGTGCCTTTCATCTTCCATTTGTTGGGTGTTGCGCAATATTAAATTTAGCATCAGCCCAAGGTGCAATGGTTTACCAAACATGGCATACATTGTGGTACACGGGCTTCTTAGCAAGAACTTTTTGTCTTGGTTCCATTTCAATACTACTAAAGAAGTCCGAACTAATTAAATATTTGGATCAAAAATTCCTCAAATTTGTTGCCATTTTCATAAAAGATATAATTGTCAATTCAAAGTTGCACATTATCCCTTTCCTGCAATGAATTCAGTGAGGAAAGGGTTGCTAAATTTACCGTCCATTATTTTATACCGCGGGGAAAGGGTTGCTATTTTATATGTGATGACAAATCAAACTAAAAGAGAAAAACCTATTCTATTTTGTAGAAATGGATGCTTACAGTGCCTTTGAAAGAGTTTTACTCAGCTCACCATGAAAAGGATACTGAACTGCTATTTAAAAGAGAAAATGGAAGGAAATATACGACTATGATGCAAGCTAGCAAGTCCTCAAAAGAGACTAGAGGTTATATTTACAATCATCTATACTTTAGCTGCCGCTAGAATCTAAGTTGGGCACAAAAAGCTAGAGGTTTATATCTACAACCATTCATACTTTAACTGCCACTACAATCTACGATAGGCACGCAAACTAGAGGGCTATATTTACAATCATTTAGACATAAACACCACTGCATTCTATGTCAATAACTTTAAGTGGAATTGTCAGCCTTCAAAAGAAACAGCCAATATTCCCAGCGCTCAATCATAGCCTTCCAAGCATAAGTCATACTTTAGCTCGCTTTCTGTGTGAATGGATTGATCTGTCCTCAGTTCCTGCAGTGCACGAAAAACCTTCGTTTATGTAAAAATCAGGCAAGTGTCAATTACAAAGTAGGCAGAAAAACTGAAACTACTTCCATTAGAAGGA